>NW_026623781.1:137692-176977 GCF_030028575.1 Malurus melanocephalus | reverse complement strand
AAAACAAGAACTATAGACAAGCAACTCCATAGGGAAAGATTACACCACTACAATTAGTCCAACTACACAGGTCTGAAAGAGTTCAAGTGTGCCTCTTACCACAATTGCATGCGGAGAATGTACTAAGGCCTTAAGTTCATTCAGGTCGTTCTCAGCCTGCAGAAATTGGCATAAGAAAAAAAATAYATAAGAAGGGTGAATTTTGAATTATCTCACAGACACTATAAATTTCAACAGTGGTTAATACAGTCCTATAAGCCCTACGTTACCTTATCCCATTCTCCTTCCATGACATGATTGCGGAATTTGGTAGCTGAAGGATGTTCTAAACGACATCCTGACTCTTGCATGAGGAGATCAACAGTCTGGCTGCAGGAGAGATACAGTGTAAAAAAACCCGACCAGTTTTACCCTCACAAATACACCGCCTGCTATGACAACAGTTTACCATACTTTAAAGTAGCTTTAATTAAACAAGAATACTATGACCAGATTCAGATGCTTGTTCAAAAAGATGATCTCAGTTGCCTGAGACATGTAAACAGCTATCTCTACCTAAAGCAAGTTGTCAAGGAGCTTGAAAGCTTTGCTGAAGTACCATAAAGTATGTGACTTACCAGCCACCACAAGCAGCCATCCCTGCACAGAAGATAAACTTCATGAAGGAAGATACAGGCTAGAAAGCTGTTAGCTACTGGCTGCCATCCCCAGCCCCCTCCCTACCTCCCCCCTAAAAGAACAAGGACAACTACAACATCTGGCACAGGCCTAATTTTTTTTCTTCATCACTTCTTAAAAGACTGGCTCCTTAAAAAAAAATAAACAAACTCAGGAACCTGTAGCCCTCCCCTTTTATACTAAAAATAGCTTATTTACTGTGGTGTCGTCYATGAATAGTCACGAGTTGTCTGCTGCTGTAAACTTGCCTCTTGTGTCAGAGGCAATTTATTTTATGGAATATGTGCTTTATAGTTGACCCATTCTGCAGTGTTTTGAAAACTTCTTTTGTGGTAGCTACATAAGCACTTYACAGGACTTCTCTAGCCTCCTTCCAAAATTATGACATGCTAGCTGGCTTTAGCTTTACTCATAAAGTATTATGATTAAATACTTAAGACTTCCCCTATTCCACAGGGAAATTATTTTCTCTATTCTGATTTTAAGAAAGGACCCATATTCATTTCTTGTTTATGAGTTAGATTATTAGCAAAAACACGTGTCCAGCACATATCTAGAGAGGCCTTCACCGTTTAGAGGGCCAAAGGTTTCCAGAGTGAAACCGAACAGCTTGTTTAAGTGGCAGTTTACTTTGTGTCGCTTCCTGCGAGCTGACAAGCCAAATCTTGGAGCTCATCTGCGAAAAGTCGCCCCCCCACGCCCAGCTGCGGGCTCCATTATGTTTACCCGATAACTTCTTCCCCGCTAACACATTTATATTGATCTACCCTTATCGGTGTGCAACTCGACTTCCATATTGCCATCCCTGGCAGGGGAAGCTCCTGTTTCGGTCCCTTCACTAGACACCAGCACAGGCTTGGAAAACATATCTCCGGCTCCATTTTTCTGGGAGCGGGCCTGCCCCACCGCTCTGCCTCGCACCTGGCATTGCTCTGCCCTCGCTGGAGACCACCAGGCTGCGACCGGGCAGTTTTGGCCATCCACCCCCACCGCCCGCCGGGGGTCCATTCCTCTCCCCTCCTCCCCGCTTTGGGCTGCCCATCCTCCACGGGGACCCCTCGCCGGACCCTCCCCGCAGAYGGAGCGGAGGACGGCGGGGCGTGTGTGCGGGGGCTGCCCCGGCCCCGGGGGTCCCTCCGCTCAGGGCGCCGCAGGAAAGCAAGGAAGGAAGGAGCCTGTCCCCCCCCCGCCCCGACCGCGCTGCCCCTCGCCCACCGCGGCCACTTACTTGAGTCCCAGCCCGTGGAGGTGCTGCCCGATCAGCCGGATCACGTCCTCGTCGGACTGCGAAAGCCGCTTCTTTTTCTTCAAGGCGCTGCCGCCGCCACCGCCCCCCAGCTCGGCGGCGGCCGGGCCGGGCCCCCCGGCGGCGGGCACCCCGTTGTTGACGCCGAGCCCGCCGGGGCTGCCGCCGCCGGGGCCGCCGCTGTTGGCCGAGGGCAGCAGCCCGTTGGCGTGGGCCAGCTGGTCACTGGCGGCCGTGCCCGCCGAGGCCTCGCCGTTCTGGGCGCCCAGGCAGCCCAGCTCCGGGCCCTGCGGCGGCGGCTGCTGCTGCTGCTGGCCCCCTCCCGCCCCGTTGGCCTGCATGGCGCTGCTGGCGATGCCGCCGCTGCTGCTGCTGCCTCTGAGCGGGGCGGCGGCGGGGGCGAGCCCGGCGGGCAGCGAGGGGGACTGGGACGAGGTGAGGCCTGCTCTGCCCGCGGAAGCCCCGGGCTCTCCTGCTCCCTCCACCGCCGCCGCCGGGGAGGCCCGGGCTTTCTTCCGCGGGGGCGGGGAGGCTCCGCCGGTGTCCGAGTCGGAGGAGGAGGAAGCGGAGGCCAGAGTTTCCTCGCCGAGAGCGGCCGTGGTGGGAAGCCGGGGGGGCGAGGAGGGGAAGGCGGCGGGGGCGAGGGGAGGCGGAGCGGGGCCTTGCGCCCGCCGGGGGTCCCGGAGGCAGCGCCGCCGCCCGCTCGGGGCTCCCTCTGGCGATGGCGGCCGCCGCTGCCCTGAGCCCCCGCCCGGCAGCCCCAGGCGCCCGGCCCGCTCCGCTCGCTGCCCGCCGGGTTTGTCTCCTCTCAGCCCAGCTGCACCTAATGGAGTCCGGGCCGGGACGTCACAGGAAATTCCTGCACTGCCCCCTACACACACTTCCGCCGTCCGGGGCCGCGGTGGGCATGGCCCCACGGCTGCCGGGGGGCGGCGGCGGGGCGGCCCCCGGGGGGGACCGGGACGCCCCAACGGCAGCGCCGGGGTGGCCGCCCGCCCGCGCGGGGTCCCGCGGCACCTGCGGGGGCTCAGGGCGTCGTGCCCGAGGGGGTCCCGGGGGTCCCGGGCATGTGCCCGGTGTGTGCCCGCGCCTGGCAGCCCTGGGGCGGGACAGGGACCAGGGTGGTCCCGCTCCAAGTGCGGTGGGTGCCCGCTGGCCCGAGGTGTCCCASTGGGACCRGCTGTCCCCGTGACACCTTGGAGRTGACCGGGTAATTTCCAGCCTCAGGTAGTTACCTGATGCAATTTGGACCAGGAGAAATGGGTGCAAACGGAAAGAGGGGAAATTTGCGTTGGGTGTTTGGAAGAAATTCTTTACTGTGGGAGTGGTGAAACGCTGGAACACATTGCCCAGGGGAGGCTTGGATGCCCCAACCACGGTGGTGCTCAGAGCCAGATTGGACGGGGCTTTGAGCAACCTGGTCTAGTGGAAAGTGTCCCAGCCCATGCCAGGAGGTTTGGAATGAGATGGTCMTTAAGGTCCCTTTCAACCTCGATTCTGCGATTCTGTGTTTTGGGTTTTTTAAAATGGAAAGTGCTCAATGAAGTCACATCCTGGTGTTGCCCAGGTTGGTTGCTGGACGATTTCAGACCTGCTGCTGGTTTTGTCTTTTCTAGTCACTGTGTGCATTGGCACAGAAAACAGATATGGTGGTTTTACTGTAGCTCTTAAAGGAATGTTGAGAGTTGGAACACRTTTGTCAGGACAGGCTTTCGGAAGACACTGGCACTTCTAAGGGTCRCAGCCTCTGCCCTATAGTGTCTCCCTGCTAACCTTCCTGTGTGATCTAAAACAAACTCAAACCCTGAGCCAGGTCTCTGGTAAAGTCATGAGATGAGTGAAATCTTGGTCTTTAAAAATAGCATTGAAATAATACGTTTTATATTATTTGGTTTRGAGCCTAGAATTTTTACTTTGGTATGCTCAAACTTTTCTCCAAAACCCAAAGGGAMATAACAAAACTCTTTTTTCTATAATGAAAGCTGAGGTTAATATCTAATCATCTTCCCCTTCAGAAGCTGAGGTTTTAGGAGTACTGACTTAGGTTAAGCTATTAAGTTTGAACAATAGTGCTTTCTTTTGAGTGGAACATTGAAGAAGTCCAGCTGAGGAAAACCACAGGCCCAAGACTAGTGGAGAAAACTCCAAAATGCATACAAGAAATGAGATCAGAGAAGGAGATGAGACCTCATGGAGACCTAGCTAACTGAAGTAGGTATCTTGGTCCTTTTTGAAGGCTCTTTTTTAAAGAAGATAGTTGGCTGATAACAGCTAAAGCACTCTTACGSCAGAGGGAGAGGTTGGAAAGAGCTCTGCCCAGGTATGGCTGTAGGGTTAAATTTAACATTGGTCTTCCAGAGAGGGGAATGTTGATGTTGTGTTTTTAGCTCACCAGCCATTGCTGGAGAACACAAGGCTTGTGTTTTAGCCACTTCACTGCTATTTATACTCTCATTTCCATTGTTCTGCGTTTTCGGCATTCTTGAATTCTTTCTTGGTCCTCCCCTAGATTCCATCACTGAATCTGTAATTAAAAGACTTGGGTGAAGATGGCAGGAACAGTGCAGAGAGCAGTGCAGACCCTGTGAAAGCCCCTGAAAATGAACTTCAAAGATCAAGGCTAGGTTTTCAGGAAGGTAAAGTTGCTCATCATTCTTTCCTGCCCCACACCTCAGTGTCCAGGGGTGGGGGAYGGTAAAAACCCCTTCCCAACTTCTTCTCCTGTCCTCCTTTGTCACCTCTGGCTTTCTGAGTCATAGAGATGGTTTTCACTTCTCCTAGGCTTTTCCTAGTCACCAGGAGGGTATCTTGGGACACAGGTCTGGGGCAGTCACAGGAAAAAGAGAATTGTGAAAGGGGTAATGGCACCATGCTTTGTCAGTTTTTCATCAGCTAAGCCCTGATTTGGATCTGATTCTATTCTGCACCCAGATGAGAGAGGGMAGATTTAATAATCCAAATAAGTGTGCAGCTTTTTGAGCAATTAGAGAATCAACTGGTATAAAACACATCTCACTTGTGACAAATGACTCCATTATAACAAAAGTATGCATTCATCATAATCAGGCAACTTCAGTTTCCCAAAAGTAGAGAATTAAAGCAACAATTCAGCTATAAAAAATGACAAAATTGTAAACACCCGGAAGAGGAATTTTGAAGAGAAATTTTGACAACCTTAAATACAGTTGTAATATCAACCATGTTACTGAAGCAGAAGTGTGATACATAACTGWGCAGAAGGTGTACAATTCTGACTAAATTGTAGTTCAAAATACTTCCTATTGTATAGACCCACACCATTAACAGAAAAATGTTGCAGAAACACTTCTTAGTTATTGGACAGTTCAGAAAACTGAAGAGACAACCACTCCTTGTCAAAAACAACCAACAAAATGGCCRATGTAGAAAACGTTGAAAAAGTGGTATCTAAGTGTAAGCAAACTGTCTTGGGATATTCTAGACTAAAATCAAATTCTTGAAAAGGAAGAAACACTTTCATTTTATAGGTATGGAAAATTAAAAAAAAAAAGAAAAAAAGGACCCTAGAATTTATCATTTATAGGCTGACTAGAACTAATAAAACTTGGGCTAATTTAGCTCTCTATTTTTTTTTTAATTCCCCTCCCCCCCATCATTTGCTTTATTGGAGGATGGAACGCATAGTCCATATCTGAATAATAGGAAGGAACTCTCATTAAGGGTCTGGGTTATTTGATAATAAACATGTGAGGCTGCTTTGGCAGAGCTGTAATATTACAAAATAGTGGAGCAAATCCTTGAGAGATGGCTTAGCAGTCAAAGCTGCATGATGAAGGTAATTAATTGTTTGATTCCCTATCAGGTGGGCRTGCTTTTCTTCTGCACCAAATCTGAGGTTACTGGAAACAAACCAACTAACAACAAAGAACAAAGGAAGAAAGAATAATTTAGAACAATGGCATTTTCCACAGTACCAGCTAAATAAATGCTTGAACAGGCACCTGGATATGCTTGTAACTTCCAAAAAGTGAGATAAGGATGGAAGATAAGCACCTTCCTTAAAGAGCATTTCTAGAAATCATTCAACAGATAGTAAGCAAATTACACTGGTCTGAGATTCCATCACTTCATGCAGAGGAGGATGGTCACTATTTTAGTAGAGGAGTGGAATATGGAAAGCTAAAACTTGGCTGGAGTTGCAGCTGAAAGACAATGTCGAGGCAACAAAAAGGGCTTCTGCAGGTGAATTGTCAGCAAAAGGAAGACAAGGGAAAGTGTGAGCCTGCTGCAGAACTGCGTGGTTGAACTGGCCATAAAGGTCAAGGAGAAGGAAAAGATTGCGATACTCAAGGCCTCTTTCACCTTGAACTTGACTGGGAAAAAAACCTTCCCCATCTCCCAAGCTTCTGTGGCTGATAGAAAGCTTTGGGCAGAGGAGGGAAACTACACAGAAAATCCATTCTGTCAAACTGGGCTTATACAAGCCCATTGGAGCTGATGGCACTCATTTGAGTGTTGAGGGAGGTGGCCAGTTTTATTTTATGCTCACACCCTATGACATTTGAAAGGCCATGGCATTTAGAAAACTGCAGGTGACCAAACAAAGGCAAATGTTACACATTTAAGTTCAGTTGTGTCTGACCCAATGTCACTGACTTTGAGCTTAATGAGCAAGGGGAAATCAGAGCAACTTAAGCTCATCTGTATTAGGACTTTTGGTAGATTTTCTCAATGACCTTATAACCAGGAAGATGTGGGTGGTGTGGGCAAACTACGTGTGTGAAAAACTGGCTGTATAAGCAGGCTTGAAGGGCAGTGTATCACTGGCTTGAAGTCTTGACTGATGCCCAGTTAGGAGGGATCAGGGATCGATACTGGGACAAGTCTTGTTTGACATGTTCACTGCACAGGGGGTGGTACAGAATGCASCCTCAGCAAGTTTTCAGCTGATCCCTGTGCCAAGCTGGGGAGAGCAGTTGATACACAGGAGGCCACGGCTGCCAGTCTGCTTCAGCTTGCCAAGCTGCAGGAAGGGGCCAGTGAGAACCTTGTGTTGGTCAACAGAGACAAGGGCAAAGTCCCAAATGTGGGACAGACTATCCTCATAGGACGCTACAGGCTGAGAACCAGCTGGCTTAGAAGAAGCCCAGCAGACAGGGACCTGGCCATCCTGGTGGACAAAAGAAGTTCCTCATGGGATTTCAACACCAGCAGGGCTGCATTTTCCATATACCCGGCAGGTACGAGCTCTGTGYGCAGCACTGGTGAGGCCACACTGGACAGACACTGTCCAGCTGCGAACAGCCAGCTCAGGGTTGGGGTGGTAGGGACTGGAGCACGTGTTGTGTGAGGAAGTGGGTTTGGCCACACCAGCAGCTAATTACAATGTGCACCTTCCCAGAGGGAATTATAGGGAAGGTGGCACAAGRCTTCTTTCTGAGATGTGCGCCAACAGGGTGAGAGACAAAAGTGAGAAGTTGCACCCACAAATATTCCAATTGTGTATAAGARAACAAAAGTTCAAAATGAGAGCGGWCAAGTAACAGTACACTTTCCMGGAGTGGCTGTGGGCTTTCCGTCCATGGAGATAAAACTAGACAGGATGAGGCTTTGAGCAACCTAGTTTATCTTTGAAGATAGCCATGGAGGGAGGAGGAGATTGAACCAATGACCTGCAAAGTACCTCGCCCAACTTTAATTTTGCTGTGATTATACTTTCTACGAGAATATCCCTGTGTTATGGGGGGAATAATATTGGTGACTTGATAATTGTCATGTCTCAGGGGTTACTCATATTATGTCCCAAAGCTTCAGTTCAGSCATCAAGTTGCTTTGTAGCTGAGCTTGTGTGGCAAGGATAAGGGCAGTAGTGCTATTGTTGCAACCTGATTAAATATTAGGTAATCACACACTGTCTTCTGTCCACCAGACTCATGTGCATACACTGATGTTGACCTCTGCACTCTCCTGGGCAAGCACAGAGTGATGTGGTCACAAAAACAAATGTCAGAAAGTGCTGAGGATCCCATGTGGTACAGAATGTCCTGTTTTGTACAGGGTATGTCATATTGTTACATGGTCAGTGCAATTTCYCGTAGGAAGAGCATACATGGCATGGTTTTCCCTGTATTTCTGTTGCCATAGGTATCTTTCTGGATATCAGAATGCAATGAATTGGGAGCACTCAGACTTCCCTGTAAGGACAGATAAAACATGCATGTGCAAGAGGTGTSATGCCAGACTGGTACTCACTGTGCAACTTCTCTGAGCAAGACAATATTGCATATGCTGTGAATCTAACAGTCAGACTTGCTTTGCATGCATGATTTATCTGTCTGGGACTATGCTAGATATCACCTTGCAAAATCTGTTTATGTATACTGTGATAAATTAGTAATTTCCAGATATATTCAGAAGTTACATGTAGCCTGGATTTGGAAAGACAGTAGGCCACCATGTCAGTGCTTCAATGGACTTGCGATGGAGAGCATCACAGTGTGCTTGGATTTTTCTTTTTTTTCCTCTGCATCTTGATAGGCATAAATGTTCACTTCTGACCACTGTGTGCAGCAGGAGCTGGCAGATATTCCACAGAAAAGCCAATTTTGTTCAATGAAGATTGCCAGGCTTCTTGTTTCTTGTGGCCTGTRTTCCTTAATATCAGTGAGTCGATTTCATATCCAGGTCTCAGAYGGGTTATCGGTGTTTTTATGTGAGATTGGATTTGTTCTTCTATTGTTGCAGTTATTTTACTCTTCTTACTTGAGGGCTGCTCCCCAGCTGTTTACTTCTTGCTGGCTCTCAAGGCGATTGTTCTTTCAGGCTTGTTAATTGTGTCTGCCAACTCCCACAAAGCTCCTGGAGCCTAACCCCGAATGGGGTAATGCACCACCTTCTATTGCCTGTCCTTGGAATGAGGAGCTGTCTCTCCCAGAATGACATGTACACTTGGCCTTTTGCTAGGCAACTGCYGTGAGCTCTCGCACCTGCAACTAAACATTCAAGACCAGGCATGTCGACTGCAGTATCTCATATCCACTCTGGAATGGGCAGAGAGGGGAAATTRTTACGTAATCACCAGAAGATTACATCTTAACGTTAAGCTCGTGAATAGCTCCTTGGAGTCCTGGAATTATTTACTMAATTTTTCCCCTTCTTAATCAGGAATATATGGTTTTCCAAGTCCGTGTTTAAAACAGCAAGTGAACCAGACCCTCTGTACTTTGGGCAAGAGATTAAAGGCTAGTSTCACAAGAATGTCATTGCACTACTATTTAAGTGCCCCTCATTTTAAGAGAAATCATTAGTTTTTCTTGTAACTGTACCTTTATTTAAAATACAATTTTCTGTATAAGCTTCTCCATCCTTCCTGATGCATAGTATTTACATCAGAAATAAAGAGCCACAAAATTAGAGAAAATATTCCTTTATGCAGCTCCATACATTTATGTAGTAAAAGGTCTTCACTGCTTCATCTAATCTGTTTTCTGGTGCATCAGCTCTGGCACTTACTCTCAGACTTAAGAMCTCATGAAATTTCAAATAGTTAATGTAATAAAGAACCCAAGACACCACCAATAACCCGGCAGGAAAATACTTTTTCTTCATGCTTGAAAAAGGGTGTTGTTCCAGAGCTAGACTGGCCTGASATGCAGGAGTGGGAAAGAGCATTGCATGGTATTGAAGATTGGTCACTCAGGCTTTCAGAAGGACACTCATGCAAGACACAAGTTCTGTCTGAGGCTAACACCGGGCAGTAAGATGTTAACCCATGTGATTCAATGACCTTTAAACATTACATTATGATTTCCAGGAGAGTTTCTTCAGATCCTTTTCCAAAGGCTCCTACTCTCAGAGAGTTCATTTTTTTTTGTCTTTGTCTTTGACGAACATATTTGGGTCTTTGGTACTAAAMCAATCTGATTTCTCAAATTGTAAGTGAACATTCAGCAGATTTTCTATAATACTTGGGTGTTTTTTTTTTTTTTTTACGAGGGTACAATCTATGTACTTTAGGCAGAGATAGTTTTTTACTGAGACATGTTTGGAGCAATTAATACACCTTATTTGAATCTTTGCTTCATAAATAATACAATAATTTCAAATACATGCAGATAAACCTTTTATGCTTTTGTGGCCTCTCTCTTAAAGCAGAGTGCCAAGAGGKTTTCTGAAGTGTGGTGTGGCAGGTAGGCTTTACTGACATTTGTTTGGCTRCATTACTCATCACCAGTTGGATTAAATGGGCTGGACACCCTAGATACTGTGATTCCTATTTTTATCCATCAGGACAAGATGATACAATAGACACAATTACATCTGYAGATTTTTCAAGGTAGTTCCTCATTTTCTATAAATACAAACACCTTSTTTGTAAGTAACTAGTAATTTAATAGCACTTCTTCAGACTGCCACAACTGAGAGAGGAGCATGTCCTCAGTGCTGGGAGGGAAGTATGTGCATGGTGGGAAGTAGTTCCAGCTGGATGGAGGAAAAGGGAGTTTTGTAAAATTGGCATCMAAGGCTTRGTCTTTTAAAATTTCAGTGCATGCRTAGACATACTTATGTAGGCATTTTCACAGTTGGAACCTGGTTTTATGAATTGCAACAAATCTGTCACCTTGAAGTAATTATATTGCACACCGTGGCCTCTCAAAACCTCACAATGCATCCTGAAATGAGCTCAAGCTTTATGTCCTAAAAAACAAAGACTCCTCTCCCTGAAGCTAAAAGAATACTCACGTGTTGTTAGGGGTCCYCTGCCAAAGATGTGCAGTGCCAAAGAGACAGCTGAATAGAACTAATTTCGTTTTGCCAGGAGCATTGACACAAATGCAAAGTAGGTAGCTTGATAAATCTGCTTTGCTGTTATTATTGTAACAACAGCCATAGCAGGAAAACCTTCGTAGAACTTCTTTTTTGAAAAACAAAGTTCAGGGGATTAATCTAGCCTGACTTTGTAYATCTCTGAGTTGAGCAGTAGGCCCAAGCTATTTTTCAAAGCTTTCTCTGGAGAGGTGGAGGCAGCCACAGCGGTGATTCATCCCAGATCCTTATCACAGGATGGGATGTATCACTTTCTGGTGTCTAGCAGTGACACCRCGGGAGCCTAGCCCAGCTGCATTAAACTACATCACTAACTCACAGGTGAGTAGMGTTAAAAGAGGTCTTCCTCTTTTAAAAGAGAAATTCTGGCCTAAATTGTACCGCTGTCATTGTAGATTTGAAAATCAGAGCAGTGTCATATTGGGTGGGAGGTGCCAGTGTGCCATTGCCAGCCGCAGTGAGCTGTGGCAGTGGAACATGTACTCCTGTGTCACCAGGAGGCCAGCCTGTGGCTCGTGCATTGTGCAGCTGTACTGTCACATCCCTTCTTGGTGATCTGTCTTCATCTGCCCTCAGGGTCATAATGGCTCCTAATACTCAGCTGTGGGAGGAAACCAGCCCAACAGGGATGCTCAGGCCAGGATGGACAGGTCACCTGAAGAAGCAGCAGGTCTCTAAGGACATTGCCAGGAAAGATCTGAGGATGACCTTTGAGGATCTCTCAGGGTCTCGACCTAGCACGTCTTATCTTGAAGCTGCTCCCAGAGCTCTCCATTCTCTTGATYCTTCAGGATATGTGTCTTGTGACTCTTGGGCCCAACTAGAGTCTGTGTGCAGTTCATTAGATAGCAAAGGGTAGTCACTGATGCTCAATTAGTTTTGTTGCTTCAAAAATATGCACACTATTAAAATTATTATAGAATTATTATTATAGAAACAAAAAGCAAGATGGAAGTTTAATAACCTTTACTGATTGCATGCAGTTAGCATTCTGAGTATACAAAACTACCAGCAGTTACTCTTTATTCCCACAATTTCTTATCCTTTGTTAGAACAAATAAAAAAATACAAGTATCAGGTATCCCATCTTGGAAATAAAGCCTTTTCAATAAAACTCTAAAATAGGCACTTTTGTTCACTAAACCTATTAATTTTTCATGTTAATTTTTATATTTTATAAGGTCACTTACCCCATAACGCATACTTGCATGCCTTCTTCACCAATATGTTGAAAGCATTATTTCAACACTGAGAAGGAACTTAGGATCATCTACTTCATTGTTATAAAAGTTTGACCWTGCAGATATCCTGAAATGCGTGGTATGAACATATTATGCCTTCACTGAAATCTTAGGAGTTATTTGATGCTGAAACATCTTTAATCTGTCTTCTACACAGAACTAATATATTACTATATGTACTACTTTTAAAATTTATTAAATATCAATATTTTATCTGTATTTTTGAAAAATAYTAATGTTAATGAAGTACATTGCAAATATGTGAAAAATAAGACTGTTCTACTTTACTTACGTTCTAAAGTTTGTCATAAGAATAGCAATTTTAGCTAGGCCTTTCACTGCCTTTAATGTTTTTTATCATTTTGCCTATAAAACATGTATRACTATAAATATTAATTTAAATTGTAAATAATTTAATGTATGGAATACATTATATGTGGATATTTGATGCTATGGATATTTGATCTGAATTTTTTCAACTACAGATACTCTGAAGACAGTAAATTTGGGCAGATTCACATTGTCATTGCTTCTGTGACTTTGCTTTGGAAACAAGTCCTGATTAATGATATTGTGTAGTTATTGCACTATCAGGCATTTTCAAAACACAATAGAAATAGTATTTTTTTTTTTAATTCAACCTTCTAGAGTGCTCAACCTGCTGAATTTTACCTTGTACCTTKGTATTCCTTAGGGGATAGCACTGGCCATGTTTCAAAAGGGAGTATTTTCAGGGGCAAGGCAATATAAAGCCTCTGAGATGCGGAATTTTTGCTGCTTGGATAAACATAATCAAAAATAGAATAGTAGAAATCATGTCTTCTGTGGTGGTCAACTTGTGCAGATTTATGGTTTTCTTTTCTTGATCAKTGGATATACATCAGTCTTCTCATTTCTAAAGATGTTTTCATTAAGGATTTTCAAATTCAACTGTCATTTTTGTTTGTCATTACATTGGATTTCTCTTTGTACAGWTCAGGCTGAAAATTTTTCTTTCAGTTTTTTCAAAGGTTTTCATAGGGAGGAAATAGGATTGTATTGTTCTGAGTGACACTGGCATGCAAATAAATAACACTGAAACTTGGAAGAGTGTTAATTAAAAATTATTATAACCTGCCTGACCTGACTTGGCATCATGGTATCTCGCCAAACTGGCTCTTTATTCTTACGCGTGTCTGATTTGTGTTTGTGGTGTGAAGCTAATGAGTTCATGGAATTGTTTGGCCTAATCCTGCTCYCTTTACACTGCAGAAGTTTTACATGAGGAAGGAGTATCAGAATGAGGTTCACTGGGTATAACTCATGGTGATTAACCCGAGTAATATTTGGTATATAGATTGCTATTTTAATAAGTTCAGGTAAATGACATATTGGACCTGTTGTTTATTTACCTAAATGAGATTTACATTGTTTTAAGGCTGGCTTATGCCTGTGTAAGCTCTACTGGCTTCAGTGCTCATATTTTAGTTATTCTTACCTGTGTGGGGCCACATAGGGTCCACTGAAACAAATTAGAGCGTGTTGAATGATGTAATTAATGAGCAACAACATAACACTGGAGTTGTTGTAATTCTGGTCACATTGCCATCATTTTAGCTCTGCAGAAGAAGAGCAGTTTGGGCAGCTATGAACAAGGAGGACTGGAATCTGACTTAGGTCCCTCAGTTAACAGAGAAGCAGATCTTATCTTTAYATCCATATGTGCTACATAAACATCAAAAGGCTGTTTCTTAAAGTCTTTGAAGTGAGATGGGTCTAATGCTTAGCCTGTTCCTCATTCCCACTCCCACAGGGACACTGGGCTGTGGGCTGGGGCTATGGAAGATTCAGGTCTCCTGCCTCAGCCCACCTTCCCAGCTGGCTGCTGTGCTCATTATCCGGGGTGGAGCGTCCTGGTGACACACCTCTACAGCATCTTGTTTTGGAGTCACTTGGTRGGAGTGCTGTGCTGAGCTGTGCAGCCATATCCTGCATTTAACTATAGGGTTATGTGAGTAGTAAGTCAGGTAGTTAAACCAAAGTTGTTCAGAATATGTTGCACAGGTGATGCAATTTCCAAACACACGCTGTGGCACCCCGCTCCGTGGCCGGTTTTGTATTTAGTGATTGTCAGTGTGGTTTGACATGTGAGCAGCACAGGAGCATTCCCAGTGTGATGTATCACACTCTCCTCTCTTTTACATCTTCTTTTTTTTCTGTAATTTTTTGTAATATTTCATGAAGAATTTCTGGAGGTTTTTTTTTCTGTTTCCTGAGGAAGGTATGTGGTAGCAGCCAMAATCTGACATTACATTACATTGCATTATTTACTGTACATAAGTGCAAGGTTTTTAACATCCATGTACCAGTAATTCCAACAGGCCCAGGCAAAGTGAGCCCTACTTTTGTACATACTTAATTTGAATTAATGTCTGTCCATGCCCCAGTTAGTCTACAGTTTAGAAAGAGGAGAAAAAATGGAGAGATAGCATAAACAGAACAGGTTGAATAGGCGGGATTCCCCTGTAGGTTTATTCTTAACGCTGGCATCAGTCTTTCAAACTMTTTTAGTTTGGGAAGGGAAGTTATTGCTGAGAAGTGATGGGAATGGGAAGGGAAAGACAAATAGTGGCATGGTAGTGTGAAGGGAAAGGGCAGAAAGAATGAATTTGACTGAGGGAAGCTTTTGGTAACTGACTTCATAGAAACAATACAGAAGAAATACAATAGCAAGCAGAGAAAAAGTCCATGGTCAAATCACATGAGTCAGTCCAAAATTTCCAAATAGGTTGCTGATGTTTGCTGGCAGCTTTTAATTTCAGCTGGAAGAAAAGAGCCTCTTTTCTCCACAAACCAGAATTAATCTGTAATGCTTTTCTCCTCCAACTCAAGTGACTTGTGTTAAGAGGGCAGCTTTCAGACAAGGACCTTGGACCAAGTCCTGTTTGGGTACAGTGGAAGATTTCCAGCTGCATTTTAAAGCACCATTCACCTCTTGTGTCTGAACTGTTAATTTGCAGTGGGGTCACTCCCAACTTCCACTACTGCTAAGACATTAATGGTCTAAATAACTGCACCTGCTATGTTAATGAAAGTGTGCATAAAAGCTCTAGCAATTTAGAAAATTATGTATTGTGTTGGAGTGCCAAGAAGGACAGAAAGGTACAAGTGGCAAGAACTTGGTCAAAAGAAATAGGGATTTCAGATCACTTGCTGTATTATTGCCACAGAGTTAGCAGTGCTGCTAATGCTTTCAGCACTTTACTGGCTGTATTCAGCTTTGTAGTTCAATATGTTACAGAGTGGGAGGGYTTTTTGACTAAGAGAAGGAACTGGAATAATGTTTATTTTTTWAAAAGACCTTCTTATTATTTCACTGGCATGTTTTTAAGATTGTGGGATTTGTTAAAAACTGATCCCTAGCAAAAAAATAGGTCATTAGTATCCTTGGATCGTAAAATCACAGGAAAACAAGACTGGAATGGACTTTAAACAATCTATTCCTTGCTCCAGTCTGAAAAAATATATATACCAATATGATTCCTGATAAATGTTTGTCTAACCTGCTTTTGAAATCCTTTGCAGCCTCCTCAAGCAATGTATTCAAGTCCTTATTATGCCTACTGTTAAAAGAAGCCATTTCTAATGTCTAATCTAAAACTCCCACCTGCAGTTAACACCCATTACTTCTTATCGTGCCATGCTGGGCATGAAGAACAGCTTAATTCTCTTCCTCTCTGCATCCATCTTTTATGGGTTAGATAATGCTTGCATTCTCCTGCATGTGCCTTTTTCTGTGCATCGAGACTTGGATGAATATAAGTTATAGGGGAAAAAAAAGAAAAAAATTACATTTCTGGCTGAGACAGTCATTTTAGCTGATCAGGCAGCAAGTGGCTGAAATGGAGGAGTTGGAAAATGCTGGGCAGGGCAGGGTGATTTGCTCAAGGCGATCTGAGGCCCTAAACATAGTGCATGAGAGAGGCTGTTGCTTGCCATGTGTTACACATCTCTCATGACAGTGCCTGTTTGGCATTTGTGTCTCACCTGCCCTTGTCTCAGCCTGTATCTCTCATCTGCCACCTGAACTGTGGCCAGGAACCGTAGGTGCGTCTGTGGAGCCTCATTTTCAGGGATTAAGTTAGTTCTGTTCTTCCATTTTTAGTTGTCTCCATTTGTAAACTCAGAGATGGGTGAGAAAAACTAGGGAATGGGAAATGTGTCAGCTGGTTGACCCACGCTTGTTCATTCAGCCCTCAAGTGTCATACTCCAAGATATAGGAGATATCCATTAAATTTCTTCCTTCTTCACATATTACAGGTCCTGGCAAAGATCCCCAAAACTTTGTTGTCCAGAATTGTCCCAAACATGAGTCCCTGACTGCTCTTAGCACCCTTTGGCTGTCCACTCTGTCTTCTCCCAAATGTCCCAGCCATGTCAGCCTTTCCTCATGGATCATGTGGATTGTGTAAATGGTGACACAGTCTGTATAATTGCAGGTGGTTTACTTGGTGCTGCCTACGCTTTGGATGCATGGAGCAGCTCTCCAGTGCTCCAGGTGGAAGGCAGGCACGTGGATGGGTGAAACCAGCCCACCAGATACACCCCTCATCTCATTTGGCTGAATGCTGCTTTGTCCCTTTGGGGCTGACAACTGAATGAAAACATGGAGCAATTCACATGATTTAAAGCTGCTTGGAAACCTGAATAATCACTGGGGTCACATTTTCTTTTCTGTGAGAAGACCATAAACCTACTTTCAAATTAGGAACACTCATGTTCTTCTGCTGGTTGTGTGATTCTGAGAGCTGGGACCTGGAGCATAAGGCTATAGTGCTATTTGTACTGCCAAAATATTTACATTTCTTTTGAGTTAATGGGGTTCTTATGAAGTGGAGAGGAAATAATTGTTTCTCATGTCACTTAATTTTTGAAAGAGAAACCCTATGGGAAATTTTCTTCAAGTCCATGAAGTCTAGGATTGCCTCATTGCACTCCAGCAGTGAACTTCACAAATGTGCTGTATGACAAAATCTTACCTATAGGCTAAATTTGAAAGATAAATCTCCATTTTGCTGCATTTTCTAAAGGAACAGAGAAATGTTATTTTCTTTTCTTTTTTTTTTTTTTTTTTCTTTTTTACTGAGGAAGCCATTTCCTCATCTTTGCATGGGGATGGGTATTAGTGTTATGGGTATAGGAATTGGTATTATCTCTGATGATATGGATCCCTATTGTAATTAACCTGGAAAAGTCCCCCAAGAATTTTCTGTTGATAACTGTGACACCCAGTGGTTATTTCAAGAAGTATGAAAATGTGGTACAGTAGGATTGCAGCGAACCTAAAGGCTGCACAAAATACTGAGGTTTACACAATAAATGTGTGCTTTTAAGCATAGTACTCTTTTCCTTGGTAGTGTTTACAGATTGTAAAAATAAAGCTATTTTAGGAGTTGTAAGGCTTTATTCCATTAAGTTTATGTTTTACCATATTTAAAACACACACACACACACACACACACACACACATATATATATGTATTTACTTGTACAAAGCTTTTTAATATGTTGTGATGCTGAAGTTATAATTCTGGTGAAACACTGACAAAAAGTAGCTATGAAGTATGAAATGGCTTTTAATTCTTGTTGGCAAGAAGCAGGTTCAGAAGAAGTCTGGCAGATAAAGGAACCTTGTTTCCTCTCCTTTGTTTGCCACTGACTCATTGTGTGGCTTAGAACAAATTGCTTGTGTGCATGGCTGATAAGTACTTCAGTCAGTCTGCTCATGAAGGTGCAAGGTGTAATTTCTGTGAATCGAGGTAGCATTCACCTCCAACCATTTATGCTGGAGTCAAGAATGATTAAATTATATGTTGTGTATAATGCGTCATATTTATATTCCAAAGTCTAATATTGCTTTATGAGCTATGTTTTATTACAAAGCACTGAATATGGATTTAGTCCCATACACCTGGTAAATGAGAAATTAAACTTTATTGTTTAGGGATCACTGACCATTAAATATTTACTCTTGGTGGCATGTTTAAAATAAAGGAATGCCATCAAAATTCAGAATATCTAATTGCAGTGCACTGAGCAGCAGGTACCCATTATAAATATATTACCATGTCTCTTATTTGGGCATGTCTGAGGGAATCACTGAGGTTTTTTCTTATGGGTAAGAAGAGTTACACAGCAAAAGGAGCAATGTCAGAAAGCATCCACTCATAAGCCTGGTGATTAGACAGAGCTGCAAAGTCAGTTGCTGCCTAAAGCCCTGTCCTGGCTGCATGAGCTGTGGTTATACAGTGAGTGTGCCTCAGGAGTGCTCTTCAGCTCCCAGAGTGTGTGCCTTGTTTTCATCCAGAGCTGGGGTGACGTCTGTATTCCCACCCTTTATTCATCTCTGCCCTCCTCAGTTTTCATGCAGGGAAACTGCAGCCAGAAAGGGAGAAATGAGACACTGGCAAGTCCAGCCATATCAGGGTGAGGAGAGAACCAAGACAGGCACACAAGCATACACACAAACACAAGCTGAAAGGCTGTGCTACAGCATCACTTGGCAAGAACATCAATATTATCTATTTCACTTTTTTTTTATTTTTACGATCAGTGTTTTGTGTTTAATAGGATCATATAAAATATTTTCCATAAAATCCTTAAACTAAATTGAAAATAAAAATACCTTAAAAAAACTGCACATATTGGAGCTAAACTTGTTTATCATTAAAAAAAAAACCCCATGTTTTGGATGTCATTACTTGGAATTCTGTAACATTTAGTGGCCCTTGTTTCACACCTGCTGCCCCTGTGTTTACAAGGACACAAAGAGATGGAAACACAAGAGTGAAAATGAAGTAACGCTTTATAAAGCGCACTGTTTACTGTGTTGCTAACAGATTGTCACCTGTTGTTGTTAACTACAGGCTGAAGAATGTTTTTTTCTTTCAGCTTCTGATAAGAGTAAATGTATRTGATAAAATGTAGTTCTAACACAAGAGTATATACTGGTGCTTACTGATATATTAACATGTGAATACACTTGGCACAATTCTGGTTTAGTCTCCAGAAGGAGATCTTTTGCTCTTTAACCTAACCCTGAAATATGGATATGCATCCATGTAGGTTTGAYTGGTGTCTCTCCACTGTTCTGTATTGGAATTACTTGAATTCTGGATCACTGATGCCTACTCTTGGTTTGATTTTTTGAATTATACATAGCTCATTTCAATCCTTCCACTAGTTTGATTGGTTGGTTGCATTTTAGCCTTAAAAAGTTTGATTTTATTCCTCAAAAATGGGACAAATCATGTTAGAAACCAGTTTATCTTCTACTTTGTTTATAGCATATTTTGCTAGCCAGCATAAACAAAGCCTAGGGCAATTTGCCATCCTATTCTAGACAGGATGTCCAACAAGTGGAGTAAGTGCAAAGCCTTTTGTTTACACTATGAACTGAGTTTGGAGGTTTTTGCTTCCTTCTTCTGGATTCTTGATTTATTTTTTTTTATCCTATGAGGAGAAAGCTACAACTCACAGTGTGCAAAGAAGGGCAAAGAAGATCCAGATATGCACTAGGTGGGTGAAACGTGTTCCAATACTTGAATTACAGAAAAAGAATATGCTGAGAGAAATATGTCCTGATATTTACCTGAGTTTCCGTGTTGGGAAGAGCATGCTTGAAAGACATGAGATATATTTTATCCCTTCCCACACAGTGGGGCTTGGCATGCTCTGGAAGAGAGTCTCCTAGTAATTGTTATTAATTACTGTGGCGTAGCACTCCAGTGGCTCACGTAGTGTTTCTGGTGTCTCACCGAAACTGAATGTTTCAGAGGCAGACATGAACATCATAAAATACACTTTTCCCAATAAAGCTACACCCCTACTGATTAGACAGTGCCCTGAGGTCTGGTGATAATGAGACCTGACTTAAACCTCCACGCTCATCCCTCTTCATGACACCWCCCTCCTGTGTCAAAGCAGCTCTTCCAGCGCTCAAGTTCATTTCAATTGTTAAAAATTGGCTCTTTGCTTCCAAAAGCATCAAGATCTGGCTCTTTGAAAATGGTGGCTGCTAGACATGCACATTAATTTACGAATTTCAGGGAGAAAAACAAGAAAAGGGGAGAAAGAAGAGAACTTGAGAGTGGAAAAAGAGCAAGAACATGGGTGCAGGAGCAGCCCCACAGCCTGGTAGCAGAGTGAACCACAGTGCTCTGTCGGGAGATCAAAACAAGTGGATGAACCCTCATCATCTTCTTCTTGCACAACCCCTGACACTGTGTGTGTCTGTGTTTCACCCTGAAAAGAGGTGAATAGAGGACAGACTGCTGACTTAAACAATATTTTGAGGAGATATAAGTGAATTTTTGGACAGACCATGCCACCACTTCACTGAGTAAAATGATGAGTGTAAAGGATGTAGTAAGCAAGTTGATTTTGTATCAGRATGCAGTTAATTAAACAGTTACCAGATCAAACTCCTGCCCTCTGGTGTTTTGAATTCTGAGGTATGAAAATAAAATGTGTGAAGTTCAAAACAGGATTTCTAGGTGGTGTGAGTGAGCAAGATTTTATTAAGGATGTTTGTTTAAATACTGCTACAGCAGATGTGATACAGATCATACCACCTCACTAAGTCACAGGAGTTCAAGAGTTGAAAACAGCCACTTAGAACTTGTATGTATAAATAAGTGTCAGAGAAACTGAATAAATAGTTTTCTCCTGAAGTTGAAAAATCTTCTCAGACACTACAAATGACAGAGATTTCATCTTATTCTCCAGTAAGCCTTTCCAGAGCAATCACTGACTCAGATTCAATGTAAGTCCTAAAGTCTTCCAAACCTTCATCATGAAATGATGAAGCATCCTCTGCTGCACATGTGCCTGAAGTRCAGCACAATACTGTTTTAGCACCTGTGTTTTCAGGAGTACATGCACCAGTCTCGATCACTGAACACCCCTGTTGTGGCAAAACAGGATTGTCCCTTCTCTGTGGAGTTTTGGGGTATTTTTTTTATTTTTTTTAATTTTTTAGGGTTTTTTTTCTGTCTTCAAAAAGCCAAGGGAGGAAGTAACTGACTGATTGATTACTTGTGACTACTGAATGAAGGCCCCTTTAAAAAAAATTGAGCTTAAGCAAAGTTATTACCTGTTAGCATGTTGATTTGCAGTAGGAAACCGCTTAAATAGATATTCTTCCTGGAAAAYTTCAGTCTGCTGCTTTGCAGAGGCTCAGATGGAGCCCTGTGCTTTGCTTCATCATCAATTACATTGTGTAGTATTCCTGTAGGAGTGCAAATAAAGGGCAAGAGACCAACAGAAAAATGTTAAAAAGTTAGGTATATAATACCCTGGCCAATGATCATARCAGGATTTCAACCCAGCTGTGTTGGAAATGTGCTCTGTTAGTTTGGACAAGCCATTGCACCCATTGGCACCTCACAGCCTTATTTGATTTAGGACAGAAGTTTCATGATTAGCTTAAGCCAATCTGAGACTGTGCTGCTGCCAAAAGGACATTCCTCCCCCTTCTTACATCAGACCAGGCACCCACATGACCACACAATAAACTCATCCAACTGAAAGCCAGCCCTGGGGCTTAGGAAAAAAAAAAAAAAAAAAAAAAAAAAAAAAAAAAAAAAAAAAAAAAAAAAAAAAAAAAAAAAAAAAAAAAAAAAAAAAAAAAAACAAAAAAAGTGTGAGATTACTTTTAAAAGTAAGTTAGGCAAGAAGCCAGGAGGCTGCTGGCACTAATGAAATCAAGGAGCTAGAGGGACGCAGAGGTGAGACAAGCACCCTCTGAGGCAAAGATTCAGCAGGGGAGCCTCATCTGAAGTCACTTTAGCAGGCAGTGTGGCCCAAGGAGGTTTTCTGTGTAGAGGGAAGCCACCGCAGCAGCTGAGCTGTGTGCATTGGAGGGGTCGTGCTTCGGGTGACTCTGGGCTTGTCCCACACAGGGCTGCTCCTGGAGCAGCTCTTCCACTTTAGCTGATAACAAAAGCTTCCAAAGATGCACCCAGTGTGTCCCTGTGTGGTACTCATGTTTTTTGAGGCTCCTAGATGCCGCCATTGTAGGAAAGTATATGGAGTCTGTTTAACTCTCCTGTTTGCAGGTCAGAAGCAGGAATGTAGCAGAGTGAGAAAAGAGAGATCACAAGGGTTTCATGTGGGGTTGTGGTCCTGTTTTCAAGCAATGGAGGTGTGCCGAGGCTGAAGCTCAGCTCTCTGTCTGGTTCCCATTGGTTGTGGTGTACTCAATGTTTCTCCCCTTTGAGATCAATACCGATATAGAGCTCTGCTTTTCTCACCTCCTGGGGCCTCACCAAAGCAGTCCATGGGCTGACATAGCAGCATAAATGTGCCTTTTTGAGCAGCATCCTTAATTTGCCCTTTCACGATGTTTTATGCGATTCTGTGTGTTTAATCACTCGTATTTTTCATGGGTCACTCTGGTAGTAAAAGACAGCAGGGGGCACCAAATCTGCATAATTCTGTTAAAATTGTAACATCGGGTCCATGCTCATAAAATTTAAGTTCTTGTGCATACTTTTAATTTAGCATCTGGAATTTCATTCTAGTACTTATATTTTCTAAGATGCCTCCTTGCTTTTCAGGAGTTGCACTAGTGAAAGTGGGGGTTGAATTCCCACAAAAGMACACATTTGGGCTGGTAGCAGATCTTTCTCCTGCCAGTTGTCATCCCATTTCCTTCCCTACTTAGGGCTGTAGGCTCCAGGATTCATGCACAGAAAGATACTTTCTCTAATAATTCAGAAAGCTGTTCATATTTGCAAAATTGGACTAACCTTGTTTTTTCAGCTCCAAATTATCCTGATACTGGCATTGTGAAAAGATTTTGTGCTGAAATCAGTGTTGGACTTTCTAAAGGACACCTCAGTGGCCATGCCAAATGTTTTCAAGCCTAGAATGAGTGATGTAGCTGCCTCTGTTCTTTTGGAGAAGCTGGAACTCAGCTTTCTTGCAAGTTTTAAAGAAAAAAGTCCTCTGCAAAATAAAAATGAAATGCAGAATATATTCTCTCATGGTTTTTAAAGTATTGGTTTGAAAGTAATCTGTGGGCATAGATCTGATTCAAAAGCCTTCCTAATGTGAGTGGTTCACACTCATGAAACAGCTGTGGGTGCACTAAGAAAAGGAAATGCTATTATTTGTATATATAATACATATTTATTATTTGTCTTTTGGAAGTGCTCCAGGGTTGAATCCTCATCTGATTACATACAAAGAAAAGTAACATTGCAGTTTGACAGACACTTTGAGAAATCTGTTAATTGGGAGCAGTGTATTTCTGTATTTCTGTTACAGATAAGGACCAGGAGGATGAAAACCGTGCTCAAGCCTTGCTGAGATGGTCACCACGTGGGGTTTTTTTCTGCCCTGCATGCCCAATCTTGGATTTCTCTTCTTCTAAATTTAAAATCCTTCTTTGGAAAATCAGACCATGAAGAGAGAGAACGAGTCATGCAACTAAGAAGAGAACCCAGGTTTGAGACATGACTGCTCATCCTGTAGCTTCTGGTAAATCATTTTAGTGCCAGATTCATAAAATAATTTGAATTATTTGAATTGGTTATTATTATAATTTGGTTATTTGAATTGTAAGTTCAGCTGGGTAGGTGCATGCCTAAATAAGTAGCMTTTCCAAGCTTATTTATCTCCTTTAAATGTCATCACTCACTGGATAAAATAGGCAAACCACAGACCTGCTAAGCCTTCCAGAACTGCGTGTTCTTACAGGGAATTGCTATTGTTTCTGTCAGCAGGAAAAGAATGTCTTGTTGTCAGATGAACAATACTTATGTGAGGGCAGTTAATGTGCATATTAACAGCTGGGCAARTGTCTAATGGCACTTGCTCCACTGATCTGTGGAGCTCACTGCATGTACAGTCAGTCCCATRTATTTAAATTCAGTGCTTTTTTTCAGGCAGATCTGAAATGTTAAAAGCCACAGCTAGAAATCAAGTGTGCTTTCCTYCATGGAGATACCACTGGATTATTCTTCATGATTGGTTTACTGAGCATCTTCTCTTGGGATTCACAGGTCTTGTGTTTTCGATTGTGTGGTTTCACAGATTCACTGACCTTACAGCATTATTGTGAAGAGAAGTACATTAAATATTGGGAAGAGTACCAATACTTCCATAGTGGGGATTGCATAAATATCTTGTGTAGGTAGACTCTACATTACCATTGATTTCTTTAGAGAAAGTTTACACCCCTGAACCWTTGGCTTCTCACAATAGCAGGTTAAAATAATGATTCCTAACCCATATTTTACAGTCGCCTGTCAAAAACTGTAAGACTCAATAATAGATCTGGCTGGCTCCTTAATCATCTATAGGATTGCTGKTTTTTTTTCTGTCTCCATAGCTTTTAAACCTTGTCAGCTAAAACATTCCTGGAAATGTTCAAGGTCAGGCTGGACGGGGCTTTGAGCAGCATGATGGAGCAGATATCCCTGCTCAGGGCAGGGGAGTTGGGCTAGATATCTTGGAAAGACCCTTTGAAGCTAAACACTTTTATTATTCTATAACTAAGTGAAGATAATGAGTCTCTGGTTTGTAATTTACAACCAAAATCTAGCTAAACATCCAGTCTTAGACCTTGGATGCAGCATGCATGACATTTTCAGAGGTAACTTATGGAAGCATTGTTTGTTTGACATGTTGACATTGCGATTAATGTAATGTTGGGAACATGCAAGTTTAGTGACATATTCTCACTTGCATCTCTTTACCTATGGAAAARTCTTTCTAACTCCTAATTTAAATCACTTTTTGTGATTACATTTTACCCTGTCTGTGGTGGGTAGAGAATATGTATTTCCACACTCACTACCACTTTACATATCTGTTTTCATGTGTGTCTCCAGAGTTTCCTTTTGGTAGAATGAGCTCAGTTCTTTCTGTCTTATCTCCAGGACCAATAGCTCTAATATCTCCTGAATTATCTCACATATATACATGCAGCTTTCATGAGTGTAATATCCCAAAATGTCACTACTTCACAACTTCAGTGCTAGATTTTGACTCATGCATCCCAGTACAATGTTTTCTRTTTTCATTCTGGATTGATATTATTCCATTTGTTCCATTTGTGATAAAACATGCAGCTGTTTTTCTGAATACTGCTGCATTGTGTTGGGAAAATGCAGCTGTTTTTGCTAACCATGATTCATCACCAAAAAGGAAGGATTTTACACGTGGGATTGTGTAGGCTTCTACCTCAGGTCTAGCAGTAGTCAAAATGTCCATTAATACTTTGAATAACACAGAAGAGGGGATTATTAAATAACATTCAGCCATCAGCTGCAGAGGATCCCTTAACTGCCTGTGAAAGGGAAGAATGTAAATTGAGAATCATCAAGACAGTGATGAAAAAGTGTGAAAAGACAGTGTGAAAAGAATATGCAACTCAATAAAGGAAAATGAGAACTACTTCATTTAGGTAGGAATAATTAAAGACACAATAATAAAAGTGAAACAGATTGCAGAGCTAGGATATACAGGTTTAATTGTTCATTCCTTTTCCCAAGACCTGTTACTTTGTTATAGAAATAATTTTGTTTAATTTCATACAATTATTCTTTTATTAATCATTGATCCTGACTATTTTTCATTGCTCTCTTCTGGTTRCTAGTTTAATTGAAATAAAGAGAAAAATAATGGAATAAACAATTTAACATGCCAAAATGTTGGCCATTCCAAGCTATTCATTTTTCTTAAGAAGATTTTTATCTTTACCAGTCTTTTGGAACCTCATCTGTCTTTCAGGATTTCTACAATATGTAGTCAGTCTGAGATTACAGCAACTTCTGAAATATAAACCAGACTGGAAATGTATGCCAGTCTCCTTAAATAAACTCGCTTTCCTGGAGGGACATTTCATGCATATCCCAGACTGTCTCACAATGTAATTTAAGAAACATTTTTATTGCTGTCAAAGATAGTAAAATACTACTTTTTGTGAAAAAGCACATTCTCACAGTATATATAGATGCCATAAAACTTGCATATTGAAGCAGAATCTCATTTTAAAAAGTTGTATAGACAGAAGGGAAAATGTCTGCTGTTAGCACTTGTGAATTTGACAGATATTCCAATATGAAGTCATGAGGTGATCCACTTTCACAATATAATATGACAAAATTAGACTCCTCAGATTTGCAGGGTTTGGAATTCAYGTGTGATGTTCAGAGACAGAAGACACTAAATTAGTTTGAAAAGAGACTGTGCATAAAATGAGTTTCTATGGCCATGRTTTGTGCAGCTTTGGACAGAAATATAGTCAAGCAATTGCTCTTGGTTTATCTGGAGACTCCCCCCAGTTTGCTTTCACACCTTGCCTGGGAATTCAAACGAGCTGAATGTATCTTTGCCTTGCAGCACTGTTAAAATAGTGTTCCCACAACTGGAATTTCTAAACTCGAAGTTATCTTTCTAAAGGAGACCCTGGCTGTGTAGTGGGAAACAATGGAAGATTTCACTCTATTTCATGTGGTTTTGTAGTTAACAGCCTGGTTTTATTGATTTAAAATTAAGTCTTACATCTGAAAACAAAGAATACTGATAAATACAATCAAAGAACTGCAAACAGTCTAATGTGTTTGGGTGAAATTCAGGTCTCGCAGCCCTGCAGGATGATATAATCCATGTAGGATAATTTTAGAATGGGTAAAGGCAKAGATGCTCCCCAGTGCAGTTTCTGGATTTTAGTGTGGGGTACCATTTGTTGTAGCAGAAGGATAATTAAGTTTTTGTTCCTCTTCCCTTGCACCAAGATGATTAGCAGGGGAATCTCATGCTTCTGAGTTTTGCAAGGCAGACACTTTGCTGATAAGAATTGAGTTTGCTCATTTCACACAGTCTGGTAAACAACCATCAGAGGACAACTTCTGTCAGTGGCTGTGCCAGGCTTGCGGCAGCGAGGGCACACCTTGCCATGCTCAGCTCTCTTGGTTCCTCAGATGAATAGTTCTGTAACAAGAACATCAAAATGTTTGCTCAGCTTCTTAAGCTCATTTGCAATAATTCTACCTTCCTTCCTTGGAATGCACTACTTCCTCCCCTTCAAGGTGAAATGAGCTCAGTAACACCGTTTGTGGGCATAGCTCATCTTAATTCATTTGCCTAGTGACTTTTCTTATTTTTGTGATACAAATATTTTTCTTTCTTCGCATCTATTACACTGCCAGTCTTCTCCAAGCCACCTCCCCTATTTATGGGCATTTTAACAGAAGGAACTTAACAGAAATCCACATTGGGTGTGAATTTATATTTCTCTAATTCACACTATTCTTGCTGGGGATACTTCAGTGTTGAAGGAAAAATAGCTTGCAGTACTTTCAAAGCAAGATTACTTTCTCCCAGCAAGACAAAGTGTCCTTAGTGGGAACTAGGTCAGCTAAGCTGCAGTGCTTGGAAATTTACACCCTAATTATCACAAATTAACTTCTCCATCTGGGCCAGAACAGTTAARTGAAAAGTATTCAGAAGGTTGTCCAGTGTGTTACCTTTTCCTGCAGGATGATTTCCACTGAGCACATGTGGGTCTTACTGAGTCCATCACAGTGGAAAACCCTTTTGCAGAAGTGCTTTCTGATTTTCAGTTGCCTCAAAGTTCAAAGTACCTCTCAGAAGGCAGCCWACATGTAAATTACCACAGTAACTGATAGAACACTAACATGAATKGGAAACACCAGTACTCCTAAAATGTTGTATTTGCTCCCATTTCAAGTTTGAGACTTCAAGCTTGGCTAGCTTGGCTTAACTCAATAGCTTTGCTTGTCTTARTTGCTTCAATGGATACCAAATGAATGCTTCAGGAGCCAAAATAGCCCCTGTTGAAAAATACTTTTCTTTTAGAAAACTGTGTCCACAAAGAAAACCTGCCTGGAGTTAATTTGATTTTAAGAGTTGCCTTGCTTGCAATCCAAAGCAAACCCTTACAAAAACTGTTGGGGGTGGGGACAAAAAGRTAATTTCTGTTATGCATTGTTTCACAACCGTTTATAGGTCAACAATTTATGTAGCCCAGTCGGCAAGAAACACATACATAACATTTACTTCTCTGAATCAGTTAGCTGGCTGATGTCAAGGTAATTACATTAATATAAAAGGCTGTTGCAGGTTCAAGGAGATGAGACTGAGTTTCTCTACAGAAGAACTAAATGCCATGAGCAGAGAATAAGGCTCTGTGTGTGTGCAGTACTTGTGAGTCATGATGGTTTCTAAAAGGCTGTTTAACTTTCTGAAGTTGTTGTGAGTCATTGTTCTCTTCTCAGGTAATGACTAGTTAAGATCACATTTAGCTTTTCCATTTCTCTAGTAATCTCTGAGACCTGTATTTCATTGATCTTCCAGTGAGCAGCTGCTTCAGAGCTCTGAGTGACAAGTAAAAGCTTTATGAAATAWCACAGCTCCATTTGGAGAGCATAGATGACTAGAGCTGGAACCTGCTCAGCCACTTTCATCACATGAAAAMGACAACTGGTTTAACAAAAGAAAACATCCCTTGTTTGAAGTGTTTAATGTAAAAACATATGGGATTGGGAAAAAAAGCAACTCTGAATGACACAGAATAAAAATAGGCACAACAAGGGCTGGTTTTTTACTTATGACATCACGAAAACTCTTTCTCGAAACTATCCCTAGAGTTAAACTGAGTATTTCAGAGGGCATCCTGATTACATTAAAGATCTATACCCAAACTTACCTGACCCTTGTGGTTTAGGCAAGTTTAGTTAGATGTTTCAAGATAACAGTATGAACAAGAATAAGAGAATCACAGAATGGGTCAGAYTGGAAAASATCACAGTTTGGGTCATCTGGTCCAACCTCYCTGCTCAGGCAGGGTCATCCCAGAGCAGGTTACTTAGGATTGTAACTGGATGACTTTTAAATATCTCCAGGAAGGAGACTCCACAASCTCTCGGGRTGACCTGAGGGTGACCTGTCCCAGYGCTCTGTCACCTGCACAGTAAGAAAGTTCTTCCTCATGTGCAGGGGACACTTCCTGTGTCCCAGCTTCTKCCTTTTCCTCGTGTCCTATCGCTTGGCACTGATAGAAGAGGACAAATCAGAAATYGAAATGCTCGTGGTACAAAATGCTCTAGAACCTTCAACCAGGATTTCAACCCTTCTATTCTTTCTAAGAGATAGGTAAATTGCTAAGAATCACCTTGACTTGCTGGTTCTGCTTCAGACTGGAAATAAAAATATATTAGGATGTTAAAACCAGGATGGCTAATGTATTAAAGATTTATATTTAGAATAAAAATGATCTTTCTGTACAGCATTCTCTTGAGATTTCTTGCTGAACACGTTCCCAACTCCTCCATTGCCACCTCCAATCTTTTCTTCTGGTATTTTTCCAATTTACAATATGAATTCCTCAGTGCTTGTTGTCAAATGCTAGAATAGTTTTTATAAGAGATTTAAGCTGAAGTGACTAGAAATTCTAAGTGATAAAGAGTGCTATAATCATTAATTTTACTCCTACAGTTAAAAAAAATTCCTATTTATGTTTTTTTTTATTTCCTCTSGTTTAACATGAGGTATATGTTTCAAAGTTACAAAAGCTTGGGGAATCAGTTTGGAGAGTGTTTAAATTCWGTGTTTGATAAAGGATTGTGTTCTGATGTGCTAAAAATACAAATTAAGTTTTTTTGGCAACTGATTTATTTATTCCCTTTAAATAGAGGTCAGTCAAACCTGATAGTAAYTTCATGAGCTAGAGAACAAGGAGACAGGGCTACAGGGGTCCTGAGCAGTCCATTCATACTGTAACTGCAGCACATGCTGCTGTACCTGCATGGCCTTTCCTTCCTTTCACACCATAGATGAGCCCACCACCCATAAAAATGCATTAAAACCAACTTTTCCGAATAAATACAGCCATAATTTAATGTTTATGTATTCATTAGTCAACACTGTTAGTTATGCAGACCATATTGTAGCTATTCGTTTATCCGTGCAAGTTAAAAATGACTAAGAGCACTAATTCACTGAGAACACATATGTCAGTTTGGTGAAATACCGATTTTGTTCTAAATGATTGCAAAGACACCAGGTCTAGGTTTACTGCAACAGATTGTTGGTTTTGGGACAGCAGGGATGAGCGTTCACTATCAGTCCTAGTACAAGGAGACAAAGAGGAAGAGCATTTGGTTTAACAGGAGATAATTTAATCATCCTCTGAGAAGGAGAGCTGTTGAAGGGCATCACATATTTGACTTTGCTCTGGCATTCTCAGTTCAGAATGCTGGAGCCATGGGGTGTGATCTGATACAGCCTGCAGTGGGTGGGAGCACCAGCAGGTCTTTTAGATTAGCAGAGTATTACAGGCTCTGGCGTGGGAAAAAATGAAACATGGTCAAAATCAGAGCAATCTGGCCCCGAATGTAATTTCAGTGTTTGGACAAATGCACATCTTATGCAAATTGTCTTATTAAAGGTCTGCAGGGTCTTCAGTGACTGATGAAGGATTTCTTATGAGAAATCTTATTCAGAACATTTGTTATTCCTTTTTCATTCCTTTGATGAAATTCAGTTATTCAGAATTTATAAAGTTGTAACCCACTCTATCCCCAGCACAGACACAAATTAAATTCCTTCTTGGCAGGATTAAGCAATGTTAGCAAGAATTACTTCTGTATTCTTTCCATGTATTGATTTGAAGCAAAATAGGTAATGTCAAAGGCAATTAAGGCTGCTTCAGATATTCCATGTTAAGAGATTACTTTATATTCCCTTCATGGGCTCCTGTTTTTACTTTTTGTTTCCCCTCCAGACTAAAGGTCTTGAACAGCTCAGAAAAATGTTCAGAGGAAAAAAACACAGATGCTATTTTGCCAGTGCTGAAAATCTTATTACTGATTTATGGAAGGTTTCTGTCTTCCATGTATTGGAAGGACTTCACATCTGGAAGGAAGTAACTTCTTTAGGATGAACACGACTTTTGCTGTTGCCATGGACAATTATGGTCTTTGGCTGATGCTAATCCTTCTGAAAATTCCACATATAGTTATTAGAGATCTGTTGAAATTTAGCAAATCCTTTCCCCAATCCATTTCATTTTAAAGCAGGACACCCCCCCACAATTGCTTTTTTCACTTGCTTTTTCAACTTTGTCCTGGAAACAAGGGCAGAGATYGTGTCTTTCTAGGGGTCTCAGTATCTTGCTGGATATTTCATCACTGGTGAGGAAGGAGTCTTGATGAGCTCCCAGGAGATAAAAGCTGAATTTGGCGGAGGTATGGAAGGGAGAGGCAGTAGATGGACGAGGCTGAGACTGTGAACTAACAAGAAGATAAGGGAAAAGCAGGCTAATGGGAAAGAACTGTGCRGTAGAGGGATAGAGGAGGCTGGAGCAACAGAGGAAAACACATATTTTAGGAATTAAGAGGTGCAGTGTTACCTAGGCTCACAAAATTGCCCCACTAACTCTGCAGATAATGGAAAAAGTTACAGATTCTCTTCTATTTGCTAGCAGAYCATCGGTGACACGAAGAGTCACCATGTGTGTCCTGCCTCTGTGGTGCTGGTGATCAGAGCATGGGGCAGAACAGTTACTGAGGTCCCTGAGTTCAGCTGAGTGATCTGAGCTGCAAACCTGAAGCCCCAGTTTTGCCAGTGGCCATAATGGACATGAGTGTGGTGCTGGGTAATTCTGATACTGACTGGCATGGGAACAGTAGAAGCAAAGCACTACAGTATCATGCTCTGAAAACTCCTACTTTGCTCTTTAGGAACTTTCCTGCATTGCATATTAATACATGCTTTTAAAAGTGGATTCCAATAATATGGAGTTTATAGCCTGGCAGGAGCCTTAAAAACTTCACCAGGGACCAATGTAAATCAGCGTGCTGAGGGAATAAGCCCTGGCAGTGAAACAGGCTGGGACCTGACAAATTCTACTGAAGATGGCCCGAGACAGGCAGTGGAATAGGTTGCCCAGAGAGGCTGAACTGTCTCTGCCCATAGAGGTTTTCAAGATTTGACCAGATGAAGGCTTGAGCAAGAAGGCTGACTTTGCATTTGTCCCTGTTTTGAGCGGGAGGTCAGATTAGAGATCACCTGATGTCCCTTCTGACATAAACTTTCCTATGATCTTATGATAATGCAGTTAAAATTTATTCCTCCAAGTCCTGCAAAAAAAAGGTGGGAACAGCTGGCAGTAAAACAAGATTATTGTCAGTGGGTTTSTGAACTATCATATTCTTGGTATCTGAAAATGAGACTTCATTAACAAAATGTCACTTGCCTTTATTATTGCAAAGGTAACCTTTTGAAAATGAACTGACCATGAAGTAATAGAGTAATTTCATCTGGAATCTGCAGATAATTTGAAATAATAATGCATTAGGGTATGAAATACTATTAATCTCTGTGGGATATTAGCAGTAAAGCCCGATGATGGCAATTTGTATATAAGCATTGTTAATAATTCAATATTACTTAAGGTTCAGAAAAGAGACCGTCACATGTATTATTAAAAAACAATCTCTGAATGAGGGTTCTCTACTTTAATTAATWTGATGGCTTTTACTCTAACAGGCASTCAGTAATAWGTTACAYTTAAACAACAATAATGTAACAATAATACATAAATCTTAAAACTATGAACTACTTTGGCTGAGGGTGTATTACCTTGTTGGTGGATTTACGGTGATTTTAGCCTCTCACTTCAGGGACTACAGACTTTATAAAGACTTGTCCTTTAGGTTTATCCACTTGTGGTAATTATTTGGGAGTTGAAAGGACTCATTAGCTGTCCTTTCTCATCTCTGATGGTGTTCTGTAAATTAGCCACTGGAAATTTCTGTAAGTACCTTCGAATTCTTTTGTTATGTAGCACAAAAGGTCATTTCACAGAAAATCAAGAGCTCTGAGACCTGCTAATGTAAGGACATCCTGAACTCATGAATCTATTAAAACTGTTTTCACAATCTGTTTTCACAATTGGATTTTGCTTGTTTTTGAGGGCTGTRTGCTGCTCACCATATGTACCCTGTTATTATTTATTTAGTGACTGAATTTTTATGGTCGTTTCATAGCAGCCCTCAAAAAGTAAAAAGGTGTCCTTAAGTAAAAAAATCCCTGATCTTGTTCATGCTTTGAGCTATGATCAGATCTGCAGAGTGATAGCCTTGAAAATCAGCATCTCAGTTTTACTTGTACAAATACAGAACTACCATCTATTCTCTTGTGATGACTGTGTGAAATTTGGATCAGACTGCATTGCAATCATATTTTTCAACAAATATGCAAAGATAAATTYGTTCTGTTTACAAGCACCATATCCAAAGAGGGGTGACTGTAGCATTTGAAAATTTATTCTGCTCGAGGAAAGTGAGGATCCTTCCAGTCTTTTGTAAAACCCCTTTCTCCACAGGGTTTACAAATGCATCATCACAATTTTTTTTGTGGGTACTCTGGGACACAGCCTACAAATCCAGTTTATGTAAAAAACTTTTGCTAGGGAGTGTTGTCAAGCTAGAAGTGCATTATGTACCCATCATCAAATAGATCTAAAAGAAAGAGCCTCTGATTAAAGATGAGAGAATACAAACCCTTTTAAAATCTATCTGAACATAATTTACTTTATTTTCTTACTGGCTTTTTATGTGATCTGCAATTCATCTCATGGTTCAGCTAACTATTTCTTCTGTTGCATTCCTGGGTTATAGGTGTATGCCACAGAGTGAGAGCAGCAATCCCTTCTGGAAATGGYTTGGGAATACCATGGAGGAAGCAGRAGCATTGGTGAGATTTTGAAGAGTGAAAGAAGAGGTGCTAAATCTGAGACTGTGGCTGCTAAAATGAGCTGCTGAACACCAGAGAGCAGGAATTACTGCATTGCCTGAGAGTGCTGCAGAACCTCTGAGCCTTTTATTTCTAATAGTAGAAAAGAAAACCATGTGTGTCTCAATGAGTGGATGCAATTTGGTTTATGAGGAGAAAAGAAGTGTTGAAATAACAGTTTTTGAAAGCAACAGTTTTTCATAAAGGCAAAAATATATTTTATATGTATAAAACATATATCTTATGCTCTGCGTTTATCTGGTTTGCCCATTCCAAATCCCTTGARCAGATAATGCTGCACCCTCAGCTCCCACACCCTCCATCCTGGCCTCTGTGCTGTGCATTATTTCAAAGGAGCACAGCTGGGTGCTGGACTGTAATTTCTCATGCAGCTCAGATCAGGTCCATTAGTTTATTTGAAGGCTAGGACCAAGACTACAGAAGTGGATGGGGAGCTAATAGACAGACTGGTGTTCCTGCTGCATTCACAGGGGCTTAAACCAGGGAGAAAATAGTCAGGCACATCCATATTATTTTCGCCTTTTTCTTCATGATTTGCTGTAGTCTCATTCATAAATGACAAAGAAACAGCTCCCTGCTGTGAGGTCCTCATACCACAGAGAGCTGTAATGAGTTTGTAACGAGATGGAGATAAGGAAGACTTTTCAGTGATTACTCAGACAAGCCTCTGAGTGCAAATCAGAGATGTGCTGAGTGAAGGGAATATCTTTCCATCACTCTCTATGATGTGAGTTAAACATCTGAGGATACTTAAGGTATTCTCATGGTATTGCGTAAGAAGAACTCAATAAGACAAAAATGTCCTAAATGCATCTTTATGGATTTTTTCCCTTCACTGTGTGTCAGAAACTTTTGTAATTTGACAGCCACTAGCAGTGATTAATGGCTAGCAATATGGCTAAGGGCGGTGTATGTTTCAAAGTCAGTATCAGGAAAGACTCTGCGGTCTGGGAAGAGTTTGGCTGTGGAGCTGTCTCCTCACAAAATCAGAAATAAGTATTTTACCTCTGTGCTCATAGAAGAGCTCCAAATAAATAGCTGGAATATCAGTGATGATGAGAGTGAAAAACAGGAGATTATTTAACTTGGAGTGTGGTGCTGAGACTTAAARGTTGTTTTGCTCTTTTATGATAGCTACCATATATTTGTACTTTTTCATAGATATGCATACATATTTGTGGAGCTGTACACATATAAGTGCTTCAGAAAGAAATGTTTCATTTTCATTTTCTTAGAAGCATCAGGTGTTTTCTGTGTTGAATCTTAACATAGGTAATATATATCCAGATATTAAAGTAACCATGGCTAAATAAATAAATAAATAAATAAATAAATATTTCTGAAGACAACCCCTGTATCTCATTTACTTCTCTTTTCAAAATGTGTGGTTATGAATAAACCATTTACTTTCACAATCTGTGGGATTTCATATACAAAAAAAATTAAAAAGTCAGAATCAGAATAAATAGGTTTACTGCATCCCTGTATGACACAAAACTAATTTCTATTTGCCTTGTTCTGTCCTTCTTAATTAGAACATCAGACCACACGTAGAGTCTGGAGCAGCTCAATTATGAAATATTAGATCTATCCATTTATTTCTGATTGGTTTATTAATTACTGGCCTTGGTTTGATTCAAATCAGCACTCTTTTCTCTGGATAAAAGTGCATATTATGTTACAAATAATATAATGTACTTTTAAACAAAAATATATTGGAAATACTTACAAAGAAAGCTTCCACTAGACTTAGCTTTGATGGAGTTATGATCTCCTGTGCCATGAAGTCTGATTTTTGCAGGTGACCACTGGCAAATTTCTAACAGTGTTGCCACTGAATCCCTTCAATCCATAAAAGGAATGGGAAAAATGCCGTGAACCGAAATTCTGTTTCAGTTTTGTAAGGATGTTTCAAATACATAACTTTCATCCATGATTTTCAAGGTATTTATAAGTGGGACTTCTGATGGTTCTTTGGTATTTTCTCATTAAAACTTWTTGCATGCAACCTCCTATCTTGTGTCAGCTGATGTGCTCTGAAGAAGTGKAAGAACTTCTGATGGTAAATCTTAACTAGATCTCCTGCAGAGATGGCTAAGTTGTGTCTGGAGACACCATGGATGCTGTTAAAGACCAGGTATGATGGCATTCATCCATTAAAGACAAAAGAAGGAAGGAGCTTGCTCTTCTGTTATTTTACATATGTACTTCAGCAATTTGGATATTGCATATACCTAAAAACCAGCAAGAGCACTCTCCCCATTGGTGGTAGTTAAGAAAGGCTTTATTAATTTACTCCAACAGTAAATGCCTTTTACCCCTGGCGGGAAAGGGCAGACTGATCCTACTTTGCCGACCTACTCCGCTTCATTCCATGAGCTCTTGGGCTGAGCTCCTGTCCCCTCTCCATCAGGGGATGGACACTCACCGCTGGTCCACCCACTGAGCCTGGGGGCATGCTTCACCCGATTTAGCTGACCCTGAAAGGAAAAAAAAAAAAGACCAACTTAAAAAACCCCCATCAAAGCACTTCAAGTTTAGGCACATCATTATCTTCTCAAGATTTGGCCTGAACCGATCCCAGCCTACGCTCCTTCCTCTCACGCTGTCGTGACAGGATTTCAGTCAGAAACACGCGGCTCTCTCTGCCTGCAGACGCTCGAGTGGCGGCAGGAGCCCCCCGCCAGCCCCGCACCGCCGAACCCCGCAGCCCCCGGCGAGGAGACCCGCCCCTGGCGGCCGCCCACCGCGGGGCCTCGGCGGGGAGGGGACGGGAGAGGAGAGGAGGGGAGAGCCGGGCCGGGCCGGGCCGGGGGCGGTGCGGGGGTCGGGGCGGGCCCGGGCGCGGCTGAGGGGGCGGTGGCCGCCCGGCCCCGGTGAATGCGGCGCCTCCCGCTCCCCTCGCTGCGCTGCCAGTCCCGGGGTCGCCGCTCGCCCGCTCGCACCTCCCGCCCGGCGGAGGGGGGCGCGGAGGGCTCTCCCCGCCATGGCCTTCACCTTCGCCGCCTTCTGCTACATGCTGTCGCTGGTCCTCTGCGCCGCCCTCATCTTCTTCGCCATCTGGCATGTGAGTACCCCGGCCCGCAGCCCCCGCGCCAGCGCGGCTCCAGCCCGGGTGCGGAGGGTCGTGCCGTGTCGTGCCGGTCCGTGCCGGGCTGTGAGGGAGCGGGGCGGCGGGACGGGCTGAGGCGGGATCGAGCAGCCCCTCGCCTGGGCAGCCGGGGCGGACGGAGCCCCTGCGTTCCAGGGGGACGGTGTTTAAGACATTCCTCGAAGCGCAGAGAGCGCTGGCCGCGGCTCTGTGACAGCCTGGGCAGGCTGAGCGCCGCCCCAGCCCCGCGCTGGCCGCGGAGTTCGGCGGTGGCTCAGGGTGACAACTGAGAGAGCTCCTCCAGGTAACAACATCTGCCTCTCCCGCCTGCGAGGACAGCGCTGGGAGGGACAAACCGCCCCGTATCGGATGCAGCGGATACGGTGTTTTCCCTWMAGTAWTTACTAAATGARTAACTCCTTAAACAGTCGGKGTTGAACGTGAAACTCTCCCATCCYTCTGACCCGCACACTGTGGTCCACCTTCATTAATGTCATTCCAAAGTGTTGGTGCTCGTTCCTTGCTGTTCCCTGGATGACTGTGGTAGGCATAAGCGTGTAACTTGGAAGCTGTGAAATTATTCTAATGCATAACTCGCGATTCTTTTAAACTGTTACATATTTTAGAATTAATTACACTTTATGTGTGCCATGCAGTCGCTCCGTGCCGTAAGCATTCAGGATGGAGCAGGAAAGTTGAAAAACAGAGCGAGTCTTATGGAAGCTTCTACAGCTACCTGATGGAATACGATTAAAAGAAAAAACCCTCTTTTGACTAACAAGCAAGGGAGATGCAGAATTCATTTTTATTGAAATGAAAGTAAAGCTGCTAACTTAGTTGTATTWGCACCATGAAAGAAATCCTTCTGTTGTGAGAATGCTTTGAAATTGAATTATTTTGTACTCTTAGTGGGGCAGTTACAAGCTTTGTCTTATTAAGGAAACCAAAAAGGTGTGATGGTAATGCCAAGTGCTGTCGTGATGTCAAGTACTGTAAGGCTGGAAAGGATTTCTAGCAGTCAGCTACTGCACTACTCTGAAAAAAAGGAGTAGTAAAATTTAGATTATTACTCATGKTTTCTCTCCTCCTCTTCTGCAAACCTTTAGGTCTCCAAAAGTGAGAATTCCACAGCTTCTTCAAGGGGTTTAGAGTTAAAAGTGTGTTCTACTTTCAAACCCTCGCTACAAATTAAACTGCAACAATTTTAATGATTGTTTTATATATTTGAAGTCTGTCACTGCAACCTTTTTGGGTCAGGAGTTGGTGTCTGATTTCATATAGTACTTGGAGCCAATCTAGCAAATTATTCTCCCATAAATTAGTGTAATTACTGTGTATTTACTGAAGCATTTTTTTAACTTTCAGTCTATAAACTCATGAAGAGCAACCCCTCARTGTGAGAACTCTGTAAGGCAACTAGGAAAGAAAACCTTTTCTCAATACACATGTTTATGCTGCATGTTTGTTACATCTGTTGAAAAACTGTTGAGGGATTGAAATTGAAAATGTCTGGAAATGCTGTTCTGTTGTAAGAGAGGAAGAATTGGCACCATCTTTTYTTGCAAATAGATAAAAATTCTATTAGAATACATGGTTTGTGAAGGATGGTCATAAAATAACAGATTTGACACCCTGCCAAAATAAACTTTTAGGTGTACACATTATGCATGTATACWGAGCACAAGGATTTTTATTATCTTTTCTATAAGAACTGGTTCAGTCTGGTTTCTTTTGTAAGTTATGTATTGAATCATAGGAGTTTCTTTTACCTTAAACATCTCAGTTGTGAAAATCTTCCCAAGAAACAAAACTCCTACTCCTTCCCTGTGACCTGATTTGTCTTCCRCTGTAATACACTTGTAAGGGGCAGTAAATATATTGTACATAGGTTCTAATAATGGCAAAGGAGGATTTCAGTAATTGTATTTTCCTGTTTGTTTTTTTTATTTTTACTAACACATTTGATTGCTAAGAATAAGTTGATGAATAAACTGAGCATCCCAACACTCTGGAAGATTTCTGAGAATGAGAACAAAAATTGATATTTTGTAAATAATTTTAAAGGATATGAAAAAAACTGCAGCATTTGGATTTGATATTGTTCTAGCCTGAAGCTGAATGAGATTTGGGCATATATCTGGAATGATTTAACAGCGGATCAAACAAAATTTTATTTTCTTCCTGCTGGTAAGTCAGATGAATTATAATTTTMATTCATGTTGATCTAATAGGTTCAATAGAAACTGTATGACCAAAACTAGAGAGTAAGATGAAGATTTTTATTTTTGGACACTGTGCTTTTCTGATGCCATTCCTCTAGGAAGTTAAAGACTGTCTATACATTCCTGTGCTCCTTCCTCTTTGAAAGCAGGTGGAATGAAGCTGGTCAGAG
>NW_026623781.1:0-137648 GCF_030028575.1 Malurus melanocephalus | reverse complement strand
AAAAAAAAAAAAACCCAAAAAAACAACAAAACCAAATTAGATACTATCAAAAACATTTACTCATACTTTGCACAAGAATTATCTCAATGTATTATTGCTGTAATTTCAGTCATATATATTAAATGGAAGAAAAGGAGTTGAAAATCCCCTTGTACTACCTTAAGCCATATACTTTGTGTTACAGGAATTTTTAAAGCCTTTAGGTTGTTCGCTGACCACATTACCTCTAGCTATAATGTCACAGCATTAGAAACATTATGTAGAAGTGTGTGATACAAGTAACAGCGCAATTTGAGTTGTTATTACAGACGATGTAATTTGACATCCTCATCTGATCATCTAAACTCAAGAACAGAGTAGTTTTCCTACTAACTATCACAGACACTTTGTTTTGCTGTCCTCAGCTCTTGTTCTTTTTATGTACAGCTTTTTATAAATTGGTTTTATTCCATTCCTAAACCATCTTGAACTAAGATTTARCTCCCTGTTAACATTGAACTGAGCTATGTCAAGTCTGTTTGAATTCCCAACAAGTCTTGACACACCACATTCATTTCTAATGTAGCTCCACTAAGTTGTGCCTCAAGTGAAGTTAACCGAAGTTGACCAAGTTGTGCCTTATTTGTCTTCAGTTAAAAAGGGATATGCTTGTGTTGAGTCCTGCAGCACTATATTCCCTTGAAACATTGGTTTGGGGTAATCTTAGTCCTTCCCTTTTTGTGATATTTTAAGATGAAAATATTTGCTTTGAGATTCGTTACTTAAAGGAAAGCTTTAAGAAAAGAACTTTTTTAAGTGGTCCATTTTATAATACCACAAAACAATTAATAAATACCAGCAACATTGCTGTTAAAAAGAAAATTATTTCTGTAGTGGGCCATCTCTTTTTCAAGTCGTACAAGCATATCTCTGCATGTGACAGCTTCATAATCTAAGGATTGCCAGGAAGTATTATGGGTGTCATGCCAGTGAAAAAATTGGCAGTGCCAGCCRGAGAAGTTGTACCACACTGGATGCTTTTTGCAGTATTTTGTGAGCACAGATGAATCCAGGAACAGCTCTTTGGCACAAGAGCTATGTGTGCTGAAAGTGATGGCAGCAACTTGAGCCAAGTATAAYGAGAATAAAGCAGCAGAACATGGAGCTTTTTTGGTTTATGCACCTTACACCACCTTATTTTTCTTTTGAGGTATGAGGATTGTATTAATCCTGATAAACTACCTTAATATAATTTTGGCTTCAGTTAACAGTTGTAAGTTCATAGGTATAATTAAAAAACAGTGGGAGGCAGTGACTGAACAGAGTAATATAGCCTAAGATTGACATGTAGTTTTAAATCAAAGCATCCTTTTTTTGCAAACACCAGGGAAAAAAGCCCTTGGAATCTGTGTTCAGWGTTGTTTCTGCTAATGGCTTTGTGTGTTACGTTTATCAGACAGCTTGAGTTATCTATGCCTTGTTTCCTCATTTGCTAAGTGTGAGTAACTGAACTAAACTGCGAGTACTGCCTGTCACTTTATTTAAGAGCTATTCCCAAAATGTCTTTGCTTTCTGACAGAAGGTGCTATTTGCATATAGGATGTTGCCACTTCTGTTATTTGTCACAGTACTGTCCTGGTGATGTGGACCGTATTTTATTAGCACTCAAGTTTCAATAGCTCATGTAAAACAATTAAAAGCTCTTCAAGAATTATGTATGTGGATTTTGGTGATTATTTGGTTTCTGACTTACTTATACTTCCTCATAAAATCCCTAGCCTAATTTTTGGTAAATTGTACGGCCTTAATTTTGAAGATACATAAAAAGCGCACAAGCTTGGGTTGACAGCAAATTCACTTGAGCAAAATATTTTGGTCACAAACCGTGTGCYGCTATATTGATATTCTCTGTGATTTATTGCTTCTGTAATTTAGGTTTGGAGGGTATCTCTCTGCCTTACCTGACACCAGTAAAGAGATCTATGAGCTAACTTSAACCTGTGCTTCTCTCCAGTAAAGGCTGCCAGTCATCTCAAATTAACCTCTTTGCAATGTTTTAGAGCCTGTCTTGAAAATACAGTAATTTCCTTACATTCTTGGGGTCAAGACTGAATTTTCTTTTGGATATTGAAGTTCAGTACTGTTCTTTATTGAGTCATTAATGCATTTTTCTGAGAATTTTGGACAATTATGTGCTTAAAAATAAAATGAGATCAAGGCTTGATGAAGAGGAGCACAAATGCTGTTGCTGTAGGTTGTACATGTACATGTTTCTTGAAGATGTATTTTCTCCTCTGAGCAGCTAAGCACATTGTCCCTGAAGGTTTTATAGTCAGGACAGTTTAAGGAATGAGACTGATATCTCCACTCTTTTTAAAGACAGAGCACAGCCCGATTGCTCTGGCTATAACATAGCTTGACAGTTCCCTTACAACTTTCCTTTCAGAAGTTTGTCAGATTAATGCTGACAGACAGATATTAGGSCAGGCAACACTGTCGAGCAAACTGTATTTTATACATTGGGAAAGAGGTATTTCTCAGTTTAGTAACCTTGTCATGCTTAAATAATAATTAAAAAGATCATAGAAGTCTATGGGCTYCAACGTAGACTTAAATATTGTGGAAAGATTAAGCAGGATCTCTCTCTGTATGCTTGGACTGTCATGATGAGATTTATTTGGAGAAAGGTTTTAAATTGTATGTGTTTGCCACTGGCTGTAATTCCAGATGCCTCACAAGTCACAGTGACTCCATTATCTGTGTAAAATAAATTACTCTGTGGAGTCTCGTGCCTCCCACAGCATGTGCAGAGAGCTATTTAAATGTTACTTGGTTGTCACATATCTGAGGGTTTTTTGGTCTTAGGATTAGTTGTAAAATCTACTTACTAAAGGGATTTATATCCAAATTGGTAAATAATGCATTTCTAGTGCTTTTAAAAAACTGCTGTGCTTGTTAATAAGCAAGGCAATATAGCTGTCATATTTTATTAGACCATGAGTAAAACTCTTAGATTGAGTCCAAGGCATTAGTTTATAGCTCATTACGTGTATTTGTTTACTCAGCCACCACACACTACATTAAATCACATTTAAAACAGTGAATTCAGACCTCAGCCCGCTGGCTTAGTGGATTACCTTCACCCCAACATAAATATYCTTTTAGAAAAGTAATTTTCAGAAGGAGGAAGAAGCTCAGCAGAGAATGTTTTCCATACAAATAACACGTCTCTGACCCATTCCTCTTCCTCAGTGCCTGTGACGTGCCCCTCATTTATAACCAGTGTGGCTGCTGACAGCTGGAGGTGACTGTCCCAGACAGTGGAACTAGGGCTCACTGGGGATAKTGACAGATTTATTCTTCTGGTGATGGTAGTTTGGAAAACACCTCCAATTTCTGTAGAAACAAAGTRTTGCTCCCACATGAAACAGGTAAGAATTATTGTTATTTCCACTCTGAAACGAGTCACTTAAAGTCACAGGATAGAGTCAGCTGATAAAGTAAAGGCAGAAGAATGTCAAATACTGTTTGATTTACTAGGTCAACTTCCAGTGTTTCACAGTTGGAAGTTCCAGTTAAAAATTCAATTTGTGACTGTGAATGGTGTGAAGAGAGCAAGATGTAATTTTGTTAACAGAATGGTTCCTATGTTCCTTGATAGTAATTACAACTTCAGAAATACCCAGTTCCCATTAAATAAATAATATAAGGTTCATAGAATAATTTTGGTTGGAAGGAATCTAGGGAATCATCCAGTCAAATGTCTTCTTCAAGACAGGCCTAATTTCAAAGTCAGGCCAGGCTGCTCAAGGTCTTGTCCAGATCACTTATGGCCGATCCATGGTTGGAGAGATGAAATACTGCCTGGATGGATAAGGGGAGAGCAGTGGGTGTTGTCTACCTTGACTTTAGCAGTGTCTCTCAAACATCCTCATAGGCAAGTGTGGACTTGATGAGTGGACARKGAGGTGRATTTGGAGCTGGCTGAATGGCTGATCTCAGTGGGTCATAATTCACAGGGAGGCCAGTTGCTAGTGGTGACTCCCAAAGGTTGATACTGGGCCTGGTGTTGTTTAACTTATGTGTCCATGGCTTGGATGAAAGAACAGATGCTCCCTCAGCAAGTTTGCTGATAACACCAAGCTGAGAGGAGTGGGTGATGCCCATGAGGGCTCTACAGCCCTTCAGAAGGACCTYGACAAGCTGGAGACAAGGGCAGAGAAGAACAGTCTGAAGTTCAGCAAGGACAAATCCAGGATCCTGCACCTATGGAGGAATAMCCCCAGGCACCAGGCTGGGGTTGAACTGCTGGAAAACCGCTCTGCAGAAAAGGACCTGGGGGTCCTGGTGGTCAACAAGCTGTCCATTGGCAGCAGAGCCCTTGGGGCCAAGAGGGTCAATCGTATCATGGTGTGTGTTGCCAGCAGGTCAAGAGAGCTGATCCTGCCCTTCTGCTCAGCCYTGCTGAGGCACATCTGGAGTGCTGTGCCCAGTTCTGGGCTCCTCAGGGCAAGAGAGACACGGAGCTGCTGGAGCAGATCCAGTGGAGGGCACCAAAGATGATTAAGGGGCTGGAGCATCTCTGTTACAAGGAGAGGCTGAGAGAGCTGGGCCTGTTCAGCCTCAAGGAGACACAACTGAGAGGGGACCTCATCAGTGTCTGTATCTGAAGGGAAGGTGCCAAGGGGGTGGACCAGGCTCTTCTGGACAACTACTAAGCAAAAGGATAGGAGGCAAGGGGCAGAAGCTGATGCACAGCAAGTGCCAGCTGAAGATGAAGAGGAATTTCTTTACTTGTGGGTAACTGAGCACAGGAACAGGTTACCCTGAGAAGTTGTGGAGTCTCCCTCACTGGGGATATTCCAGAACCATCTGGACACAATCCTGTGCYTTGTGYTCWGGAATGAYCCYGCTTGAGCAGGGAGGTTGGACCAGGCAACCCATTATGGTCCCTTCCAACCTGACCCATTCCGTGATTCTGCTAGTCTGAGAATATGTTCCAGTACTTTACTCATTTCACTGAAAACATTGTTTTCTTACACATGGCTGGAATTTCTGTGATGCAACTTCTGGTTTTTGTCTTATGCCTTGTCTTCTTGGTGCATTCCCCTGAGAAAAACTTGGTGCTGACATTTGTGGAGCTCACCCCAGGAAGCTGAATGCAAAACCATGGAGCAAATCCTCCTAGAAACCATGCTAAGGCGCAGGGAAACTAAAGAAGTGATTGGTGACAGCCAGCATGGCCTCACTAAGGCCAAAACATGTTGGAGAAATTTGGTGGCCTACAATAGGATTATCAGCGTTGGTAGATGAGGGAGGAGCAACAGGTGTCATTTGCCTGGATTTGTGCAAAGCATTTAACACGTCCCACTCAACATCCTTGACTCTAAACTAAGAGACGTGGATTTGACAGATGGACCACTCAGTGGATAAGGAATTGGCTGGATGGTCGCACTCTCGGAGTCGTGGTCAACAGCTCGAATATTGAGACCAGTGGCAAGCGATGTTCCTCGGGGGTTGGAATTGGAACTGTCACTGTTTAACCTCCCTGGTGTCATGGAGAGTGGGGTCAAGGACACCCTCAGTGGGATTAATGGCACCAGGCTGTGGGGTGTGGTCAGTGTATGGGAGGGAAGGGACACCATCCAGAGGGACACTGACAGCTGGGGACCTGGGTCTGTGCACACCCCGTGACATTCACCAAGGCCAAGTGTGAGGTCCTGCACCTGGGCTGGGTGATCCCAAGCTCAAACATGGGTAGGGTGGGGAATGGAATGAGAGCAGCCCTGAGGAGAAGGACTCGGGGTGTTGGCTGATGAGAAGCTCAGCATGGCCTGGCAACGTGTGCTCACAGCCCAGAAAGCCAAAAATGTCCTGGGCTGCATTGAAGGAGGTKTGACCAGCAGGTCAAGGACGGGATTGTCCCCCTCTGCTCTGCTCTCATGAGAACCCACCCCCAGAGTGCTGCCTCCAGCTCTGGGGCCATCAGCCTAAGAAGAATGTGGCTGTTGGAGTGGGTCTAGAGGAGTTCCACAAAGATACTCACAGGGTTGGAGCACCCTGAGAAGGCTGAGAGAACTGGGATCATTCAGCCTGGAGAGGAGAAGGCTCCRGGGAGACCTTCTAGCACCTTCCAGTACCTGAATGGGACCTTCAAGAAAGCTGGACTTCTTACAAGGACAGGTACTGACAGAACAAGAGGTAATGGCTTTAAAGAGACAGAGAGCAGATTTAAATTCAGAGAGACATTTGTGCACCTTGTGAAGGCAGGACAAAAGTCTTTACATTTTTCTGTACTTCCTATTGAAAAGGTATTGCAAGGATTTATTTTAGGAATGTCATTGTGGAAAGTTACATTAAAATCTGAAAACATTTACAATGGAAGTAGGTTTTCTCAGCAAGATACTGCTGAACTTGTGGCTCCAGTTGTGATATGTGAACACATGAAGCAGAACATAAGGGAGCTGAAGAATTGCCATCACTGAGCTCTTCCATTGTACACTGCTTGAAACTCTCACCAGTGTAACAGGTCATGAAAAATCCGAGTTGTTTTTGGGTCCTTTTGTATTTCTGTGCTTTTGCAGGTCATGTCATATTCTAGCTGTCAAAGATAGGTTTGGGTTTTTTTTAAATACATCTGGAAGTCCAAGCACATTGCTTAGACTTTGGAGCAACCAAAGCTTAAAGAATTAAGGAGAGCTACAGTAAAACGGTGAGAATTAACTTATAGTCCTTGTAATTATCTCAWAACAGATAGTGTGCAAGTGCCAGGCATTGTTGATAAAAGCTCCATTTTTTAAAATGGAATGACATTTGTTTTTTTTTAATGCATTTAAATGCCAACCATCTTCATGCTGTGTGTGAGTCACAGTTTCAAGTGTGTAATTGTTTAGTCAATCTTCTGTTGCATTATTATTTTATCACAGTATGCGTTTGGGCTAAATAGTTCACATTGTATCACCATCTAACTAGAAACTTCTTTATACATTCACAGAAGGGGCATTTATAAGCAAACATAATGAAGGCTCCACTGAAATCAATTTGATTGCATGTGCTTCAGAGTCACTCTTCCCTCGGTATTATATAAACACTATTAGCAGATCCTTTAGAAAAGTGATTTGCTGATCATCTAAGTGACAGGTCTGGTTGGAGCTGTGCTGAAATGTATACTAATCCTTAATCACGCTCCTGTAATTAAACCAAGGASTATCATGAGAACATGGCTGAACAGATGAGGATGCTTTTTGGGTTGCTGTTATTTTAATCTCAATTTTTGGTCACTTTTACCAGCTGCTGTGTCCCTTTCCCTTGCCTTTTTTTTCTGCAACCATAGCTGCAATGATGCCACGTTGCTTTAGCCCTGCAAACACAGCAATGTGGCTGAAGGCCATTTTACATGTGTGTGTCTGTCTTGGCCTTGGAGTTATTTCCTCTGAGTTCTGCCTGGCCTCTTTTTGGGAAAGAAAGAAAACTTGGGAAGATCTTTAATTGGGTAATCCCTGCCTGATGCTGCCTGCTTTAGAAGAGCCTCTGCTCCATTGCCCTGCATTTTGCTGGTCCAGCTGGGCTCCTGCTGTAGAATTCGTGTCTGCTGGAAGCTTCTTCCTGAGACAGCATTAGTAGGACCTCGCTGCTGAGTGGGTAATGGGAAATAAAAATTATGTGGGAAGGGAGAAAATGGGACTGTGGGAGGTAGGACTTCAGGGAGAAAGATGTGAAGGAAGGAGTAAATAAGAGGAAGAAAATCCACGTATGAAAAAAAGGACTAAGAAGAGGGAAAATTTCTATGTTCTCATTCTCATTTGGGAGGCAGATATTTGAGCAGAATACTGTGCCTGAATCCAGAAGGTGTGGTTAATTCAGGTGGTGGATGTTTTTGGACAGCTCGTTTAATGTGTCTTTTGTGTARGCATGGTGTAATGTGTGACATGCTTGAACAGATTTTTTAGTGACAGAACCCAGATTCCCTTATACGTCTGCTAGATTTTGGTGAATGTGCATAAATCACTGCTGGTAGGAMTGGAGAACACTGGAGGGGGGGCTGAAGTAGCAGCAGTGATGTGAAGCCTGCGAGGAAAAGAAAGGAGCATGGCRGGGGAAGGAAGGTAATGCTTCTCCCAAGCATGTATTGCCATAACAGAAATTTAAAATATTGAAATAATATATTGTAGCAATATGTAGGAGTCTTTGAAAGYTCAAGAAAAGAACAAATTGTGTTGTGATGATAAGATTGGATGCTTGCTTAGAGATAGCACCAGCCAGCTGGCCAGTCTCTCACCTATGACTTTTATCTACTGATACTGGGAAGAATCCTCTCTTTTGATCTCATTCTCTTACCTTCTTCTTTGGGGCAAATATTTTTTTCTAGTTGTACTTATTTTGGTACATTTTCCCATCTGTTTACTACCCTTTCCCTGAATTTATTTTGCAGAAGCAGCCTGTTTATTCCTATCTTTGGATTATCAGCTTTGTGCTGTTAACTAATAGAAAAAGTGCTGCAGTGCATTTTGAGAATAATTTATGAAGATGGAGCTTTGTGGCTTTAATGCATCTGTGTATTTCCCCATGCCTATCCCCCATACTGTAATTTTGATGAGAATAAAAAGACTAATAGAAACATTGCATGGGAGCACACTGAATTTAAGGTGGGATAAATTAGAAATAATTTGTAATTTTGAGGAAAAAGAAGGGCAGGAGAATAAACCCTGTAATATCTATAGATAGCCAGTTACATTGCTTCCAGACAGAATAAGCCAGCTATTGGTCCACTGTAACCAGACCACCACATTTCCTCCAAAGTTCTGCACCTGGGCAGCTTCTTGTTTGGGCAGCAGGTCTTTCACCAAATCATGTCTAGCCTGTCCCTGATTTGGTGTGGAAAAAGCTGGATAGTGAAAAATTCAGCTTATGCAAGTAGCAGATGTAYAAATCTGTAGTGATGCATCTGTGATATAGAGGCAGTGAGAAAAACGTTGGAGTTGTTTAACTTTCTACTGTGTTTTCTCAGTTGATACAGAGTTTAGTATAAAGAGAAGCAAGGGCAAGTCAGTGCTATCTCTTKTGCTAAAAGCAGAACTCCCCAACCTCTCCTGAGCATGGATAGAAAATAATTCTGCTTTCATCTCCCTCTGCTTGGTGGAGAGCTCTGCAAACCTGTTCATCTGCACTAGATATTCCCTGAAWCAGAGCCACAGATCTGAGCTTGACACCTCAGCTGTAAAGCCTGGTTCCCAACTCCCATCATTTTCCTCTTGGCCCATTGAAGAGATCAAGACTAGGGGTGAAGTCTTGGCCTAATTTTATACATATGCTCATTCAATTTATCTGCACATGTGGTCTTTGTTTGCATCCTTYCCAGGGCCAAAGAAAAAGCTGGTGCAAGATCTGTATGACCTTTGCTACCTTGCTTTGAWCAAGGGACTGGAGCATCTCTCTTAGGAGGAAARGCTGAGGRAGCTSRGTYTCTTCAGCCTCAAGAACAGATGACTGAGATGGAATTCCATCAATGTCTGTCATTCTGAAGGGAGGRTGCCAAGAGGAAGCATCCAGGCTGYTCCCTGTAGTGCCCAACAATTGGACAAGAGGGAATAGGCAGAAASTGATGCACAGGAAGTTTCACSTGGAYAAAAGGAAGAACTTCATTGTGCAGTGACCGAGCACTGGAACACATTACCCAGAGAAGTTGTGGAGTCCCCCTCACTGAAGACATTCAAAACTATCTGGATGCAATCCTGCACTGTGCTGTGGAATGACCCTGCTGAGCAGGGAGGTTGGACCAGATGACCCCACTGTGGYCCCTTCCAGCCTGACCCACTGTGTGATGCCCTTTCTTAGTTTGCTGAATGTGTGGCTGTGACTGGGAGTCTTCATAGCAGCAAATTGTTTGCTTTTCARCTCCTGGCTATCAGATTGAGTCAGTACCTAAATAACAAGCGATAACATTCCCAGTAATGACACATCAATTTGATGACACTGGTGCTCCGTGACTAACTGATCTCGGGGTTTTGGTGCTGAACTGAAGAGATCAGAAGYGGTTAGATAYGGAAATGTCTAGAAAGGTTTTGATCTTATTATTGAAATAAAAAACTCTGTTTGTTTAATAAAGAATCCGCATGAAACACTCCATTGCATGTAGGAGGAGGAGACCATATGCAGGAAGAGAATATTGGCGGTGTGCTTGTATCAAAAGTACAAGGAGTGTGGGAGATGTATATTCTGTTCTTGTTGCTTCAGAGATTCCACCTGTATTTCCCCCAGCCTACAATGATGTGTAGATTTTGTGCCTTTGAGGCTGGTGGAAAACACAGTCAAATCCTCTGTAAGATTTTATTGGAAAAAGGAGAAGAGCACACATACAAACACTTGGGAGTGCCAACCATCCCTGCTGCCTTTGCTTCAGACCCTGACATTAATTTCACCACTGACACATGGAGTCTTCAGTCAACTGAAGTAGAAGAATTGTGTCTACCACACTGAATTTAAATAAACTGAATTATTGCATCTCTGTATAAAAAAAAAGCTTTCATTCTATTCAGAACAATGTGGTGTATTCACCAGTCTAGGTGCTAATGGAGAATGTGGGGTGTTTTTTTCTTCATATTGGTAACAAGTGTTTGTGTCCCAGTGAGGGGTGAGTTGTGGGGTGTGTCTGATTCACAGAACACTGCTGGTTTCTGAACTGGTTCCCTGTACTGAATGCAGTAAAGTAAAGTTTAAAAAAAAACAAACAAAAAACAAAAAGAGAAGAATCGTGACAACAAAATGGTGAAATCCTTTGGGGAGGGAAGGAAGGATGGCAGTCTGGACTTACCTTAAAAATTCCTCCTCCGCTTGCGGTCTGTTTGGAAATGTGTTGTAGCTGCAGGGAGCAAAACTATTAACCTATTTAGAAGCAGGCTCTGTACAGCTATATTAGCATCATTCCTCCTGCACAGCTTGCTGCTTGTCTTCCTTCTCTTAGCAAAATGCACTTTATTTGTGCACAGCTGATTTTTGTCTGGCTGGATTTCAGCTGGTGTAGACAGGAAGASAGTGAGTGGGTATAAAGTTGTGATAAAAGCACAGGTCACCTCTGTCTKTGGTGAATCAGTGGGACATTTGTCTCTCTGCTGCAGGAGGGGGCTGACAGCTCTGTTGTRGAAGGAGGTTGACATCTCAGTTTCAGGATGACTGGACAAGGTATTTAAGTGTCTGTGGTGAGCAAGTGAAATCTGTGACCAGAATCCTGTTGTTAGCCAGTAAAAACTGCTTCATCTTGCAGTTGGATAAAATTATTTTTAAAAGCCCAGTTCATAGCAGTTGTAAAAATCTGTCAATAGATGCTTGTCAAATCATYCTTCTGGAATCATTGTGAGCACTACAGAATTTTGCAGTTGCTGAGGGTAGTTTAATGGTTTTGTCAAAATTAATAACAGGAATTCTCTGCATTCAGAAATCGGGTTGCTTTTTCAAATTGTAGTCTGCAGTGCTGCAATAATAACTGGTAGCATGGACATAGTAACTTTCCAATCTAGGCACTCAAAGCTCTGTACAGTATGGTTGTGTTCCCAAAGACAAATTTCTGTATTTTCCACGATGTGGATGTAGCTGTTCGTGTTTATACTAGTAGATGGACTACTGTAGGTGGCTGCCAAATAGTTATTCTGCATTCTTAGTGGTTTCTCCTGCATTTCTCTGCAGGCTTGGGAATCTGATTTGGTGTAGCTGATGCAGTCATATTGCTTTTGTCCGTTTGTATAGGGTTGGGGTGGCTTTTAATTTTGTTTAACTGTCACTTGTATAGTTTTTATCTATGTAGGTATAAATATACCAATGCAGGCTGGCTTGTTTGTGTACACATGCTCTCAGCAAGAGAGCCTTCCTTAATGGATTTTCATCAGTATTTCATTACARTAGTACCATTATACATCCATATTTCCATAGGTATGTAAGAAATCCTTYTGGATCATCTTTACAGAATGGAGATTATACATTTTTAAGTTTGTATATTGGACTTTCAATTGGAAAAATCTTAGGATCTGGCTTAAATACTTGAGAAATTGCAGTAAAATTTTCATGACTTAAGTTAGCCTAGGTTTCCAGTTAGAGCCTAAAAGGTTTAAATCATGTTGTCCTAAACGGAACATCCTTTTGCAGACAGAACTTCAGTAGAGAGATGTAGACTGGGTGCTTAGGTGTTTATGCAGCCCTGGATGGAGCCACATTTTGGATTTCGGTGGAGGGTTGTTTGATAGTGGCAGCCTGTGAAACTCAAGTTAAGTAGAGAAAGGAAATGYCATACAATTGTTAGTGTGAAATCTGAGAAATAGAACAATTTTCTACCCTTGTGTGACTTAAAACCATTTGCAACCTTAATCCAAAAAGGCTCTGCWTAAAGCGGTGTTCTGCTCTGGAGATGAACAACAACACGATAATCAGAGAGATGTGCATGGTTTCACTTCTCATGTTATTAGTGTACTGACAGTATTCTTTGTTTCCCCTAAATTTTATGTGGTACAGCAATCCAGAGGCTTTTCTTCTTCTGCCCCTGATTCTGTAAATAATTTAATTYCTTTGAGCTTCATTTTTCCCTTTGTGTAAAAACTGGAAATTATATTTTCCTTTGTTAAGACCTTCATTGCCTGGAAGGCAGATTTCTAACTGTGAAGCATTGTTAGTTATTATTGTTTACTTTATTCATATGAGGTGAATTAATAACTGTAATACTCAGGAAGTTAAATACTTTGGGGAGAGAARAGAGAAGAAAGGAATACTTTTCATCTCACTTTCTTCTCTGCCTTTATTTGGCTCTATTGTTAAGGTTCTCATCAACACCAGTGTTTCAGATACACTGAAATGTCTGGCAAGCTACATGGGGAGGTATGATGGAAACTGAAACTTGGGACTTCTTTCCTTTTTTAATAGGAGATACTTAACAAATGGATATAGACAGGAAATTCAACATGACCAAAAGGATAAAGTTCTCTGGAATCTGACGCAGGTTGCCCCTCCATCTCTYGTGCTTGGTAGCATTAAGCAGATCGGTTCAACCAGAAAACTAAGAGGGAAGAGCAACTGTCTTGAATCAATGTTCACCAACCACATAGCTAAATTTCTTGTTTGGGTTCATTTCATATCATGATAAGAATTGGGTAGTAAGAAAWAGGTTTTCTCAATCTGTCACTTGGTTGATGTCCCTGTTCTCTGTAGCTCCTTATGGGCTCCCTTACTCCATCGTATCAAGGCAGTGACTCCCCTTCCCTTCCAGGTCCTTTTCCATTCTTACCTGACTGGCTGTCTCACATTTTTTCAGTTGCTGCTTCTGCCCAACAAAATGCAGCAAAGCACCTCAGCCAACTTGCATCAAAATGGATCAGCTCACGGTTCAAACATGATATCCCCAACACAGTTAAAATTACTGTGCATCAKCTGCTGGGTGGGCATGAAGTTTAGGAGCACAGCCTGCTCCTAATGCTGTCTGCCTTCTGTCCATGTGCTGACTTGCAGTCAGCCTGTGAACTGTGGGTCTGGGCACGGTGAAAGCTGCCTGTGAGTGTGGAGGGGGAGACAAATTGTCTAAAGGAGCCTTTAAAGACAGTTTCTTCAATATGGGACTGTGCTGCATTGACAGGGTGGTGGCAAGGAAGCATATGTTAGGTGTTACTGTTCTGTTCTGTGGTTAGTGTGGTTGTCATCAAGTTCTGTTTTATCTTAACTTTCCTGAGATGCCAGTAAGCAATAATATCCAACTTCTTTGCTGTCACTGGATTCACACCCACACCAACTTCACTGCCACCCTAAACCACCACGTTATCAATTAAAATATGTTTCTGTAAGAGCTCAGTGATTTTAAAAAAAATCTTCCCTAAAAATGAGWTATCACAGCTAATTTCTAGCATCAAGTGAAATTTTCATTTTGATGGGTAAAAAGTTTAGAAAGAAAACAAAATTCATGTTCAGTCTTATGAGAATACTTCACTATTCAAAGTTGTTGTGGTTTCTCTGATAAGCAGAAAGAGTGCAGGTAATGAAAACAAATTTTATAAATATAATTGCAATTGCAACATGTATTGTCATCACGACCTCATCGATGCATTATGTGTATAAATTGGGGCAAACTCCTTGCTGACTTATATTTGGAGTTACCAGATTTGCAGATGGTGTGAATCACCAGAGACTGCAAGCAGTATTTTTATAGAACTGTAGTTTCATTAGGTGGAAAACACACGTACACTTCTGTCACCAGGGAAAAGCATGGCTAGGGCAGTGGCAGAACAAACTTCCTGCAATGATTTGCAATGTGGATTCACAGGGAAAATTCCCCAAGACAGAAGGCAGAGATTGGATGAACGATGGATATTGCAGTGACCTGTTTCTGCAGTAATTCTAAATATTATTGGTAAACATGATGCCTTTTTATTTTTTTTCCCCTCATGAGGCTTTGCAAGTCAGCAGACAACTTGGTGGGGTTTTTTTCTTCAAATTCCTAAATGAATACTATATAGTCTTTATTCTCTGTTAATGAAGCTGTGTACAACATTAATGTTTACTAATAGAAATAAACTCCTTTTTTTGTAAGACCAGTCCCTGGCACATGTTTCTGAAATTCTGTTCAACTTTGTGAATAGAGGCTGGTCATCTTTCCTTGGAACAGTCTGTTCATTGTGTGGCCTTTGGAGAGATGGGGTTGCTGATGTCCATGTGTTTGTGTATCATCTGTAGTCTTAATTGCCACCCTSGATCAAATTAGATGGGATAACTAAAATATGATGAATGCCTTATAAAATACATTCATTTACAAGGGTGAAACAATGCCATTTCTTGTGAAGGGCCCTGACTGGGATCTATTACATTGTTTGCCTTGAGATGAAGTGCTCTGCTCAAGATGCTGGTAAATGTGTCGCTTTGTGAGGTGAAACAGACCCTGAACACATCCAGATGCTGTCCCAGAGCACTCAGCACCTCTGGTCAGTGGATGTGTGGGAATCAGAYGGCTCTGCTGCATCCAGCTGAAATAGGAACAGGCAGGAAAGTTGTTCCTGTGGCTATGGTCAGAGCACTGCAACTCCCATGAAAGCATTGTGAAATACTAAATGGAGACAAGTATTTGGTTATTTGGGGTTTGCATGGAAACATGGCAGCTCCAGACACTCAGGGCATTAAGCTGCTACAGAAGGCGAGTTGAATTAAAAATTGAAAATTGTTTGATAATTGAAAGAGGGAGATGTTTCCTAATTAATTATGTAAACCCCACTGCAGCACAGCCCAGCTGTATTTTCAGTAATATAAAATAATTTGTTGCACACTTGCTCAGCGTGTTGTGAGCAGCTGCTAATCTTAAGAAGCTACAGCTTTACTCAGTTGTGGTTTAGATTTAGGACAAACAACATTATGAGATTTAGAAACAACAACAACAACAAAAAAAAAAAAAAACAAAAAAGAAAACAAAAAAAAACAACCCATCCTACCCCAACCACAACAAAACAGAAAAAATACACTGCCCCAAAATGCTTTGGGAGTTTCTTCATATTCCTCTTATTCTGAGCCTGCCTAACTTGAAATTTTTTTACTCTAACTGAGAAATGAGAAATAGGAATGTGCTTTTCCATAAATTAAAATAGATGTCTTCACATCATCACTAGACATATTTCTGGAGATACAACAAAATATAAACTATTATGGAACTTTTTTAAGATAAAATTATAAGAATGGAGGAGGGTTTATTTTTGTCAGCCTCCTTCTAGAGAGACACTGAAAGTTTTATTAAAGAAACTTTCCTCCAATTGTGTGTGCTTGATACCAAACCTCAATCTCTTTTAAATGTAGCAGGAATGTATCTTAWTGTTGTCATAACTTGCAGGCGTCTCAAAAGGTTTGTCTGTGAGACTGTTGCATTTACACTTATTGTTTCTGTGAAAATCATGTGCTTAATACCTATCAGATGTGTTTCAGTGCACTTACATATAGAAAAAAAAGAGAAAAATTTAAGGACATATAAATGTGAAGTATAATTGAGGCTAACCTCTTTTCCATCCTTCCCCTTTCTGTCAGTGCTGATGCTGATATCCAGTTGCAAAGAGATACCCAGTTACATGTGTGTTTGACTTCAAGTGGTTGTAACTGTCTGAGCAGTGGGATCAGCTGGAGAATATGAAGACCTGTCCAAGAAGTATTAAATAGGTGTAGTGAGCCTTATTCTTCACAAATGTACTGCAAGCCTCTCAAAGCTTCTGTTGGTTGCTCTTTTACCATTGCAGATCTAATTCATAACTTGGAGAGATACTGCATCTGTAGGGAGAAATGCTTCACTTGTAATCACATTTTATAGTTCCCTTTGCGGTTTATTCTGCTACTTTGACTTGTCATAGTTGAATAAATGCAATTCTGTGGAGTGCTCTTGTAAAATGCCACACTTTTGATTTTTAAATGTGCTTCGGTGTGACGAATGCAGCATTAGAGTGGGATGTGGAGCAGTGCTGAAATTTGTGGATTGTAGCTCTGGGTTTTATTCTCGAGCCTCTCACCAGATTATTATGATCCAAGAATAGGCCATTTTCATGTTTTCTGCTCCTGCCTTCCATCTCTGTTAAATGAATGTGTTTTGGCTCTGCAGCAGGTCTGTGCTGACACCCTGTTGGTTCTTTTTTGAGCAGCCAGGCAGAAAAGAGTCTGTAACACATCCTGGAATGGCTACTGCACTCATCTACTAATTACCAGACTGCTACCTTGTGCTTCCATCAGCTTTTCTTAAGAACAGAGACTTTGAGTTGTTAAATGTCTAAACAGGACTAATTGTTTTTAACATCTATTTATTTGATGCCTGTCAATGAGCTTTCCTTCCTCATGTGAAGCAGGACAAAAGCAGAAGAAAAGGTATTACTGGAGTGTAAACATGAAGTTAAGAATGTGCTTTGAGATCTTTGAATGAAGTATGCTGAGGAGTATTGCAGCAGTTTTCTTTCCAAGGAAACAGTCGTCYTAGAAAACACTAGCTCTTCACTAGATTTAATATGAGATTTTCYGTGTCTTCCAAGAAAATGCTATCAAACAGTATTATTTTTATGGACAATTTATCTGTTGTACTTTAAAAGCACCAGAAATTACCGGGGTGTCTCAATCCATCTGTTAATGGAGGAAAGCAAAGGACCTGAGCAAAAGATCTCCCTATTAATGAGGTCTGAAATAAAGTCCTAAAATCTGACAGAATTTATGAAGGGCATGTTTTCTCTAGAGTGCTTTACCTTTTAGGAGTTTGCTCAAAAAAGCTGCTTAATGAATAGCAGCTTAATGGTAAAACTGATACTAATATAGAATTAATCTGAAGTAGATTTAACAACTAATAGATTGTTCATTTACTAAACCTGGATCATCATATTTGACCCATCTCTGTGTTTTAGGCAGCCAATGACTTTTTCCATCAAATTTGGAGATGTATTCATTTGTTTCATGTCATGTGGAACTCTGAGAAAAAATTCTTGCTGATATGAGGGAAGAAATATGGAAAGTAGCAACACTGAAAAGGCTATAGATATGATTTTACAGAGTGACAGATTAATGAGTTCTAGGTGTCACACGTAGGAGTATCCCWTGTTTTGTTTTAACTACTTAGTTCTAAAGGGAGTGTGTTGGGGAAGCAGTTTTTCCATATTTTCTCTGGAAAGCAAGGAAGGGAGGCAATGCATCTCATTAATCCCTTCAGGAAAATAAGTGTTTGAATGAGCATTCATTACAGGATTTGAAACAATTGTTTTTTCAGATAATTGCCTTTGATGAACTCCGGACAGACTTCAAGAGCCCCATCGACCAGTGCAACCCAGCCCACGCAGTGAGTACAGCCGGGACCCGCAGAGCTGGGCTGCTCCAGAAACGGGGAGCACTGAGCTGGCAGTGAAGGATGAGTGTGGAAATGAAGAGGGAGTCTCCTGTGAAGTCAGCTGTGGTTTGGAAAATTGATTTATTGGGCCAGTCTGAGGAAGCCAGATGGTGACTTCTTAGGCTGATAGCTTTTCTTTTTGCTGAAGGAGGCAGGAAAGTAATTTGGAAATTCAAAAACTGAAGAATGTAATGTGATACTAATGCTTTCTTTTTTACCTTTTCCTTCTGTGCCACAAGTTTTGCTTTTTGAAATACTATGCTTAAGCTTGGGATGACCACCTTCTCCCATACTGKCTGTATCAATGAACCGCAAGAGATGCATGACTGGACCTCTCTGTCCCATGGCAGGGCTCTACATTCTCCTGTGCTTTAGGAATAAATACCATATTTTGCTGCATCTGCTATGGAAAGTCAGTAAATTCCTGGGACTATAAACTCAGTTTTAAGTAAAGGACAAAAAATGCAGCCTAGTTTGAAGCATATCAAAATGCCCCTGTTAATTAAAGCTGCGATCTAGGGTGATTTAGCTGACTACAGCTACATGTGTCAGTTTGTACCACCAGAACCAAGAGCAGAACTTGGCTCTCCACCGTCTCACTGGGAATGGCAGTGATTATGACAGGTGCTGAATTTGATCTCTACTGAGTATCAAGTTTTTTAATTGCCTACAATTGATAACCAGATTTAGTAACTAATACTTTGCCATTTATCCTTRTTTCATAACTCAGCAGAGGACTTGTACTGCTTGGACCACTTATGATTTTAAGCATAAACTTTATAATCTTAGAATAATTTATTTTTTTTACTGTTCACTAACACATAAGCAAAGAATGAGAAGAGAAGAAAGAAATTATGTGAAGAAATGGAAAATGTAGATGTAGAATACTTCAGTGGATGTAAACTGATTTTGAATTTACTGGAAGTAATCTGATTGTCAATTCACCTAATCTGTTTTTACTTCCCATCTTGAGAATGGCACACTGAATTGATATGTACCAAATTCCAGTAAACTGTTTGCTTTCTCAAACTTGAGATGCTCTATTGAAATAATTTCATCTTATTTTAAAATGGTAATGGAATTGGTCTCCATGATAAAAAGAAGTTAACAAGTCCCTTTTTCAGACATATTAGCAGTGCAATCAAAAAAGGAAAAATAAAGTTTCTAGTAAAGCACAGCAAAGTGTTCTGTGATTGGTTTACATATTTAACYTCTATGAGATTTTCTAGCAATAATCTCATGTTGCTTTCTTCTGCATAGCATACATGTTGAGGCCATTTATATTGTCATAAAGAGAAGATTTTTAGCAGGCATTTCTTGTATCTTTGGTCAAGTGTATTTTCCATTTTCCATATGCACAGTTTCTTGTGCCCACATTCCATTTATTTGGTGGGATAGTTTTCTTTATTGCRCTGTAAAAGGAATATAAAATTTCTGACTCTGTTTTAGCTCAGAGGCTCCAAAAAGAGGCGCAGTATTTTTCTGGTGCCTATCAAACTGCCACTGCCTCATCACCTTTCCAAAATCATACCTCTTTTTAAAAATGACTTAAAYTTGGGGACAGGAAAGCAAAAGATACATTTCTTTGAAGACTAGAATTAAATTCGCCACACGTTTGAGTTTTGAAACATTTGAAATGTGAAAGGCTTAGGGAGAGTTGGCTTCTCACATTGGTATAGTACATTACCTGTTTAAAAAAAGTTMATTGGAAAATTTTTTGCTATGTGTAAATGAAAATATCAGATCGTTTTCTGAGGACAACAAAYCCCTTCTGCCTTCTGCAGTGTAACTAAAAGTAGAATCTTTCACAGTAACTCCAGTGATGGGGGTATGCAGTAAAATTTGGTTTTGCTGGTGAGCTTCTCATTATGAGCCATTGAAAASAGAGCCTGTCTTTGATTTGTCTTCTGTGAGTTGAGCTTAGAACATCTTTTGAGTCATGATGCTCAATTACAGTGATTTTCAGTATTTATGAATGCATCTGTTGTTTAAAGTGGCATTTCTAGAATATTTCAGATATTTTTCACTAAAGTGTTAAATTCTAGTATCACATGTTTGGGCACCATCTTAGGGATAGGGGAAGAGCTACCATACAAACTTCATTGTTTTGCCCACTCAGATTTATCTTCAAGTCAGAGGTYGGGTACCTGAAAATGCAAGACCAAGTCTTTGTGATATAAATTGGCACAATTGGATAGAGCCACAAATGCTGACTTAAAAAAGAGTTGCAGCCTCTGGCTGAGGATTAACACAGACTTGAATCTTCAGCTGGTATTGTTACACCCAGTGACAGATGAAAAATAATTTACTGGGACTTAGAAAYGGGAAAATCATTTGGCTTGCAAGTAGTAGGTAAGAAGTGAATGCTGTCATTTCAGATTAATAACATGTGTCATTTCACTGCATTAATTAAAACATTGACCCCTTGTAATTGTAATATATTGTCTTCATTTATAACACCGGTTAATCTCCTGCCTTTTCCCCCACTTTTTCTTGACAGAGGGAGAGGCTGAGGAATATTGAGCGGATTTGCTTCCTCCTGCGAAAGGTGAGCATGAACCAGCTGAGGATTTGTGAAGTTTGTGAGAATTAAAACAGTCCAGTGGCCACATGCATTTATTTTCTCTTTGATCCTCACACTCTATTGATGGAAAGCTGGATTCTACTGAGAAGTGAAAGTCATGATGACCTTGTAAGAACAGAGTAAGACAAATTATAAAAGGCTGACATAATAGAGGGTGTCTGGATGAGAGCTGAACTTCAGAACATCAGCCCATTTATTTTGGAATAAGCTTTTCCAAGGTGGTGAGTGGTTTTGCAGCTGCAGCTGAAGGTTCTTTTATAGTCCTATAAAATTGCTGTTATTGTTGTAGTACAGGCTTTAAAAATACCCTTTTTTTGAACAGTGGTTTACTACTTGACATGCTGAACATTTTCATTAATTAGCTATCTAATGTTTAAGGTTGCTGGTTGATGAAATAGGAAAGTTGAAATATCGTGTATTTTAGCTTGGCACAGGTGAAAAGCTCAGTGCTTCAGTTTTTGAAGGATTTGAAAGAGCTGATAAATTGTGGGTTACTTATCTGTGGCTTCAAAGAGCATTTTCATAAACAATTTTTCTTTCCCTGACTGTGTCCCATTGAAGTAGAAATAGTTACATTTTCAAACTATTTTATTCTATGTGTCCAACTTGTGCTCTGCAGAGTGGTAATGAAGGCACCTAAATTCTGYATTTTTCCTTAAAAAGGTCATCACTGAAGTGTGGACTGCTGAACGCACCCCAATCAAGCTAAGACATAAATTCAGATAGTGTTTTAAGAMACTGCTGGCCTCATCCTCAGAGGTTTTGGGACAGCCGGTGCTGGGGATTGTTGGTTTGGGCTGATCCAAAGGCAAAGCTGTGACTCCATGCAGAACCTATGGAATGTCACCCTCTGAACAGTCAGAGCCTGAGTYGTGTCTCTTTGGCACCTCTACAAGCATGTGACCTTTAGGAGCCTCATTTAAGAACTTCCTGAGACTGTTTACGACACTTGGGATATGAAAATAAGGGGAAATACTTACCACCAAGAGYTTTCCACTTTATCAAATAGGCAGCCAGCCAGTCTCAAGCTGTGTCCCAGTTTCTTGGACATAAAGCAACTGTTGAGTGGTAATGGTTTAATATATGTGAGCCCCATGGGAATGCCTTGCCTGCATCAATGTTTAATTTTTATTGAGCCTCAGCCTCATTGTGWGCAGCAAAATGGAGCATTTTGGCTAATTGCAGACTCTGTATCCATAAGGGATTGGTTTGCTTCTGGTTCACTTAAATGGTTTGTTAATTCAGCCTCTTCTTCAAAGTTCTTTGGGGACACATTTGTTTTAATTGAGAGATTATATGCAAGAAGAGGAGGGTGCAATAACTACAGAGATTTGTAGCCTTCAAATCTGACAATCACTAAAAATAGCTGTGGTTTATGTAGCACAGAGGAAAATTGAGAAAAAACAGTAAAGAATTGAGTGCCAGCTATATTGATGCAGGAAAATAGCAGTTAGGATGCTTCCAGCAAGCACKAAATATATCCTTCAATATTGTGTGGCTTTAGGGTCTGTTTCTATGAAACAACAGCATACCTGTTTTTCTGCGTCTTGAAGTCAGGAAGTTATTTTAAAGGGCTTTGAAAACAGTGGTATATTGCTATTTATGACATTAGATCTTAATCCTTAAGAGCTGATGTAAATTTWTTTTTTCTAAGAGGTTGTAGGTTAGCTATAAAAGTACATTCAATTTCATTATATGCTGGTTGAAGGGATTCTTGGGAATTGTTAAGTGRGCATACAATATGTCATTTAATCTGATCGCAGTGAGCAAAGTCTTTTTAAAAGATGTCTTTTTGGGTTTATCTCCAAAATACTTGGAAAAGTTTATTGTCAAACAGTGACCAGGTATGTGATATTTCACCAGTTATTGCATAACTTATGTAATTTATTTGCATTTTCCARAATAGAATTGAGTATGTAACTGTTCCGCAGCCAGGCACTTTCTGGTGTTTGCTTTGGGGAAAATGTCTCATATCATTAAAACAAGCAGGTTTTGTGTGAAGCAGATATCTATGATGCTGGCATGTGCACACGCAGGAGCACACGGTTCCCTGTTTCCATGGTGCTGTAGAATTAGACAAGCCTCAATTTTCTGGTTACTGAAGGATGATTGATTATGCACAAGGAAGGGATGAAYGCTGCATAGCCACACTCAGATCATTCCTGTCCTGAAGCAAACAAGAAGAAGGCTGCTTTTGTGAGCCCAAAGCACCGTGTGAGGTTCTCTCAGGCTGCAGGTGTCTTGTTTTATTCAGTGGTGTGGGGCTTTCTGGGATAGATTTGTGCTGCAAACCGTGTAATTGTATGGACACACAAGTGTCAGATGATTCACACAGGACACACACCAATGTGAGCAAATGCTATGGAGCCCTTTTCACTATAAACTGCCTTTGTTTCCCTGAAGATGTGATTCCATGGCTCACGGCAGTGCTGTACAGAGGACACAAATTAGTGGTGAGTGGGAGCAAAGCATTCCAGGCTTCTTGGGCTCATTAGCCCTGCTGAGGGCTGCGATAGGCAAGGTGTGCCTGTGAGGCCCACCATGATTTTTACAGTTAAATATGTTGGTGGAGTAGTTAAAATATATTCAGTTATTGTTGACAGTGCCATATAATTGTAATTGCAGTTGTATTTTAAGCAATCTATCTATCTGATTGATTCCTTATTGTTTAATTGCTAATTGATCCTTATTTTAGCACTGAGGACAATTAGGAATTTCCTTGATTAAAATACTGTCAAATTCATTAATCAACCACTGTAATGTTATTACTTTACTTTGGAGGAAATTTAAATTAAATTTTGATTAGGTTATGCATCATAATTTTTGAATAAATTCAATAAATCCTTACTAAGGAGGAGAATTGATTGAACTTCTCACTCAGTGAGCACATTTCAGATTTCAGTTTGCTCATGCCAGACACTACTGAAMAATATAAGTAACTTTTCCCCAATTATCAGCAAATATTTATTTTTAAAGTCCATTAAGCTAAAGTAAGAGTGATTTATGAACATCAGGACTGGAACTTAACTGGAAGGGGGTTGAGGTAGATAAAAGACAGWCTTTTGCTCATTTTTCTAATGTAGTGCAGTATTTTAGTGAAGTTACGCCAAAAATTCCTAAAACTACAAGTATAACGAAATACCAGTGCTCAAACCTTTTTCTTGATTTTATTTGGGGTTTTTGGCTTTTTTTTTTTTTTTTTTTTTTTTGCAACTCCTGAAGGGCTGATTGGAAGAGAGTATATTCAGCAAGAAGTCTAACCACAGGCAAGGTGACATTAGTCTCAAAGATGTTCCAGATGAACTTGAACTGTCTTGAAAAATACAAACAAATACACAGACAAAAAGCCCTGCAGGAACTGTGTTTGAATAAGCAAACTTGCCCAGCTCAGCATTCCAGTACTAGCTGTAGTATAGTAGATAGTGAATCAGGAGCTGGGGTGTTTAAAACAAAACAAAACAAACCTAAAAACATCCTGACGTTATATTTTTTGAAGCAAATTTTAATGTTGTAGTTGRTGGTTGGGTAGTGCCAGTGCTTGGTCTGGTCTTGTCACCTCTGTCACTGTGGTTTCCAGGGGAGCTGGATCTGCTGGAGTAATGGTGAAAATTTATTATGTATTCAGTAGTTCTGGTTTTTACTACTCTGCAAAAAATAAATAAGTATCTGTTTTAAGTTTATATTTCATTCTTTGGTGAATAGCCAAACTTAAGGTTACCTCAAAGAGCAATTGTAGAAGACATCCCATTTAGGCTGATATAATGTAAATAAAATGTAAAACCTAGTGAATGTAATATAGAAATCCAGACACCTGAGTGTCTGTACAATTTTGTTTTGGTATGCTTCAATGTTTATATATTCTGTAAAAGAAGTTAAAATTACTCACATGTGTGCAAGTAACAGTAATCCAGAGACATGAGCAAACAGCAGYTTGAAGGGTTATGGGTTAACACCACAGGTACAGCTGTGGACAGAGCATTCTCAGGATGAAGATAAGGCTTGATCCTGTGTCTGTCATGTCTGTCAGCACTGAATGCACACTCARAGCTYGGRCAWAACCCCACAATATCTTCAGTGAAATGTTACTGAGCTCATTGGATCAGCTACAGGGAGCAAGTTAGATTTTAGGCTTTTTCTTAACAGTAGAAGAGCATTATTTGAGTACGGAGGTTCTTTTTCTTGACATGTACATAAACATTAGGTGAAATAAKCAGTGTTAAAAGGTAGCCCTGTCTTTCCTTGTTTACCCTTACCCAGCTGATGTTTTTTCCTCCCATATTTTGGCAGAAGGGGACTGACCAATGTGCACTGGAGTAATTACCGTATGAAATTGTTTTTTCACTTGGACCTTGGTAGGCTCCAAACCTTCACTTTCTCATGGGTCCTATCATTCCCTGCACACAGCAGCTACAGTGGCCACTCTCCTTTTTGAGGAGTGTCAGGTGTCATGGGAACTCATTTCAATTGACTGCTCACATTCTTTAATTCTTGATAGATTTGCTGGTTATTATGACAATCACTCTCTGTGTTGTTCTGCCTCATAGTCACTGACAGGCCTGAGATAATGTGATGGATTTTAAGAGTGCGGTTTTGGATATGTCTGTTGATTGCTTCGTCATGCATTTAGGAATTTRTGGATGTGTGACATTTTTTCACCCCATCTGCAGGCTGATAGTCATTAGCAGAGCACTTCTGTGAGCCTGTAGCATGGTTCATTAAAATGCTTAATGTGAGGTTACATAAGCAAATTTAGCGAATTTAGGAATTTTTAAAGTGGTGTATAACCATCCATATTGCAAAATGGAATCATACTTTCTACCCTGGGGCTGAAAAATCTCATTGGTAGAATCTGCAGCAGCAAGACAATTAGTTTGTTGTGAAACTGGGAATAGCAGCAATGGTTTTACCTTGGGAGTGCTATACAATTTTTGCAACCTCAATAAAGATGTTTTAATTTCTCATAAAGTTGGATTTAGCAGAAAAAGAAAATGTTGCAGCATAGCCACACGTAGAGGGATAAGTCTGCAGGGTTAATACGTCCCAGGTTTCCTCCTAACTGGTRGTGGACATTTTATCTTTGAGGCTGAGGTGCTTGTGTAACCTAAGAGGAAAACAGAATTTTCAGCCTACTCATAAGGCATTTTTGGGCTGTGGAAATGGCACTGATATTCTGTCTTGCAGGAGAAAGAGGCTAATGTTTCCAAAGTTCTGATAAACCGCTGCTGTATGGAAGACCACAAAGGGAATAAAAAATGGCATTCTGTGACATTTTTCCTGTTAATAGYGATTGTTACAATGATGGAGCACATGAACTTTGCCCACTCTCATTAGAGACCAAAGAGTTCATCATTGTTACTGGCTTCTCAGTACGTGTCATATTTCTTGATGTATCTAATGTTCTCTCTCTTCACACCTCATCAAGGTGATGAAACTGCTGCGTTTTGAGTAATCTTCAGGGTAGTAGGAAAACTATCAAGRGACCCTTCCCGCAGAGTGACTGGGWGTATAAACCCTAATCAAGAGGCAATGTGGATATCTTCTGAGGAGTGAATATAAAATTCTGTGTGTAGAAAATACACTACAGATACCCAGGTAGTTATTCAATGTCTCCCCATGACTCAGGGCAGTACAGAAGGTTGTACCCAGGCAGGCATGGCTGTGTAAAAAACTAAGTTAACACTATGTATTTTTAAGATTATTTTTATCATCTCAAATGCCTTTCTTAATTTTTTTTTAGCTCCCCAGTCTTTGCATTGCAACTTCGGTGGTTCAGAATAGAGTTGAATCCTTTTGAYTGGATGACATTAGATAATTTTGTCAAGATCTGGACTTTCTATTAASTGGCCTGATAAGGAGTGTGAATGTGAAACAGGTGTTCATTAATCCTTTTTTCAGATGTGATCTGTTTTTGGGACTACAGTGATATTCTGAAATAACATTATCAGATGAAAACTTCACATTTTAATGCTTTCTTAAGCCAGAAGGGTAGTTTTAGGTTGTTTCATTTGTCTTCTTCCTGGAACAAAATATAATATAGGCGCAACTGTGCTTTTGTTGTCTTCAGATAGATGTTCTGTTGTTYTCTGTTTTGCCACTTTTTGAACTTTGCATTCTCTTAGTTCTCTTAGTTGGATGCTTTGATCTTATGAAAGTTGTGTTATGCTTCAGCCAGAGATTACTTTCAGCAAGACTTGACTCTCCTTTTTCCATGTTTGCCTTGGTGTTTGTGTTACAGCAGTGCTTTTGCTCTCAGGTAAGGATTAAAGCCTTTTTGGCCAGATGCTACAAAAAACACATGGTAATAAATATGAAGAACATTTGTTTACACTCACAAGACATGTACACAACAGGAAAGGAAAGGTTGCACGGTTGTTCTGATGACAGAAATTTTGTTTTTGGAGACCTATTTAGTTTTCTTGTTGTTAGGCATCGCTTGAATTTTTTATTTTTAACTGAAGCTAAAAATTTGTTTGCTGTTTTTGAGGGGTCTGATGTTTTGTTGTGTCAGTAATTGCATGGAGTCTTGAATCTCCATGGCAGCTGTTCAAATCCAGCCCARTTTGGAGTCAGACTCAAACTACTATGGTCTCATTGACGATTGCTGGGAGTAAAATTATCTGGTTTTGTATGCTTAGAGACTTGGCATGTTTGCTCTACAGAAGTGCAAATAAAATAGGCAACATCATGAAATAGATCTCTGTCAACATCAYTGTGAGTATGAGCTACACCCCTCTGCTATACATGCACACACAAAATTAACTTTGAAACTGCCTCACAAGATATTCCAGAGTTTGCATGCAGCCACTGGAATAAAGGATATTACTGTTTCTAAGGCATTAATTAGATCTCCAAATTTGGTAGGATGTCMGCTTGCCATGCTGTGCATAATCTGTCAATTAGGATTTGGACTGTGATTGCATCATCCTTCATAAAACTAAATTCATTGAAGTTTGCCTTTGTTTGAAGTGTCCTATAACTGTTTAAAATATAAAATACATTATTAGGCTCTGAGTGTGTGTCAGAACACAAAATTGGTGTGTGTATCAGTATTCCATCCTTATTTGAAAGGAACTGCTAAACTTCTATTGCATGATAAAGCCAACTTTATTCTGGCCTTCAAAGTGGCTCTGACAAGATATTTTTATTTTACATTAGGAAAGAGTAACTTTACACCTCAGGGATAAAATTTGAAGTTAGCTAAAAATGTATTAGTACGCAACTTTTAGTTTATGAAAAACATGGCGTATGGTGGAGTTCTTTTTAGATGATTTTCACACAGCATCTCTTGTTAGTCAAAAGAGGCAGTAGATAAACCCTAAATCTTCTGTTCATGTAAGCTATGGGGCTGTCCTTAGGTTGTACAAAGGAAAGAAGAATGTAACCTGACAGGCGAAGTGGAGTTGCAGGGAAAGGAAGTAAAATATTTGTAATTGAAATATAACACATTTTCACTAGCTCTGTGTTGGTTTGTTTTCTGCAGCTTGCCTAAATGARGATGGAGTTAATATATTCACAGTGATTCACACTTGGTAGAGATTTTGTTYGCATCCAGAAGGATGTAATGATTTTCTCCAAACCTTAGATTTCCAATAYAGCAATAGATTTCCAGTATAGGCAAAACTTAGCCTTTGTTACCGAGCTGCCTTTTCCATTCTGCACTCTGACAGGAAATTCAGTACAGATGATCTAAAAACCTCTCTCTATTCCTCTCTTAAAAGTATTTTCTGCCTATTTTTTTTGTTACATTTCTTGTCTATGAAGTGTGGAGTGGGATAAAATGGTGCATGCCCTATTCCCTTAGTTCTTTGGGCACCCATGTAGTTTGAATTTCATCAGAAAGAGTGGAACTTGGCACAGTGGCTTTTTTGCAGAACTGATAATAGATTTGGGATCAAGGAGCTAGCAGTATTTATGCTTTGAGCACAAATAATCCCATAAATGTTGCTTGACTAGAGACAGTGAATCTCTTCTTCACACTTTCTGTTTTATTTTAAATAGATTGCATTCATATTTACKAAAAAAGTATTACTATTGCAGTAAAAATACTGAATATAGTCCCTTTTGTCCTTTCTTTGGATGCAGTATCATATTTGGAAAGAAAATCCTTAAAATAGGACTAAAGAACTGAGAGGAAGTGTAGTATTTCTGGCAGGCAATTCATTCACTACTGACACTCATTTATTAAGTGCATTGTGCCAATACTATTTTTACTCAGTTTTACAAGTTCCTGAATTCAGCACTTTTGAAAAGTTGGAACATAACAATTGTTATTTTTAGCAATAATTGCCTTMGGATGTCTGTGTGCTTACCTAGGGATAATGAGAAGATGTATCCTGCTGTGTCTGCCAGGTGCTTGGAGCAGGGCGAGCTTGTAAGAGGAGAAGTTRTGAAAACTATTGAGAGAGCAAAGAGTTCAAACTTGTGGCTCAGCCATGGTTTGGTTCTTATTCGTCTTTTACTCCTGGGAGGAAGTTAGATTTGCCAGAGTGATGGCTGATGAAAAATGGAATATCCTTTGAAGGGAGATATTCCCAGTGTTATTACTCACTATATGAAAATATTTATGTATAAAACTATTGCAGCTTAACTGACTATATTTTGCTGCTCACCTCATSTCTAAGTGTTTAGTCAACAATCAAAGTGCCAAACAAAGTATCACCCTGTAGCTGATGACCTCTTGCTCTAAAATTCCACTTCTCCCAGTCCTGTTCTGGAGGATATATAAACACAAATCYTTACAGTGGGAAAACATCACAAGTAAGAGGAATAAGCAGCAAAAATGTAGATGAGTAATGTTGTCTGTACCGTGCTCCTGAGAGCAGTGTACTTCTCAGCCACTTGGGGTGATGCGATTTATGCATCTGTTCCTTAGAACTGTGTTGAAATATTGGCAGAATTTGACTTGCTAATGGCCTATATTTACTCTGATTCAGTATTCAATAAAGTAAGTATTTGCATTTTAATAAAAGGAAGGAAGTTAAACCAAAGGTCACTGTTATGTGTGGCAGAATGTTCAGTGTGGGTTTTAAGTTGGGATCGCACTCTATAAAGCTACTTTCATAAAGCTTCTACACAATTAYGAAAAGCAACGTAATTCTTCAGTGTAGAGCACAATGATTTTACACCATATCTCTTACATGGACACATTTTTTTTCTGCTGTGAATTCAGTGTCCTACCTTGTATCTCATTTCTGGTGTTTTCCCTAAAGCTTTTGTAGTGCCGGGGAAAGAAATGTCTTTGCCATGTCTGCACTGCACCAAATCTGCTTCCACAGACTGAAAGTCTTTACACCCCCGATGTGGAAACAGCCCTTTAGTGAACACTTCGTTTTCAGCATTTCTGGAAGTGTCAATCTTAGGCAGACCCCCAGGAGAAGGCCTGAGGGCTCTTCCTGAGCCGTGCAGATGGCTGAACTTCATTTTGATCATCCCTGAGGTTTCTGCATTCATTGAGCTGCCTGTGAACTGGGGGGCTGGTTCTGTCGCTCCTAACGAACAGCTGCAGTACTAATTGCCATTCTCCCCAGTTTTGGGTGAGCAGACAAAGGCAGTGGGAGCTCTTGGAATAGCCCAGCTGCGGGGTGTCCTGGCTGCCTGTGTCTGAAATACCAAAGTGAGGTAGGGCAAGAAGGCGTTTATTACCCTGTTTTGTGTCAGTGCTGTGGAAATTAGAGCCGTTCGCACTCCGGGGTTGCTAACCCAGCTTCTGTTACTGGTTCTGAATTAGTGTTAGAAAAAGGAAGGTCATAAAGATGTCTCCTGATCCCTGCTGAGTGGAAAAGAACAGTTTGCAGAGGAGAGGCACTTGTAAGATCACAGCACATCTGCCTTAATGACGTGCCTTCCAAGGATGGGGCATTTCTTGAATTATGCGGGTGCCCTGCAGACCTTAMGGTCTTTTTTTAAATCGGTTTCATAACCTTTTTACCTGTTGGCTGCTGTGACCTCCCATAGGCTCTGCAATACCGAAATATTTATAGATACTCACGATGAATGTCCTGTAAAGACCTGATCCTTGTCTGTCACTCCTGTTAAAAGTTATTACTGGTCTTAAGAAAAGGCTTAAATATTCTAGTCATAAACCAGCTCCAGTGGAATCTRTAGATATTGAAGATAATTATCCCCATGTTGCAGAAGACAAAAGTGAGACAATGAGAAGTGAAATGATAGGCCTAAATATAGATGTGTTTAGTAGTCGAGATGGAAAAAGCATCCAGAAATCCTGTATTTTAATATTAGATCTGGTRCTGTGTTACAGACAGATATGGAGTGAGAATAGTAATTAGTCTCTTTGTGTTATTCTTTTTTTGTGTTATTCTTTGTGTCTGGTATTTGTGCTGTGGAGTGACTTACGTTCACATTCACTTAAAAGAAATATTTAAAGAAATTCCAATAGCTCTTTAGAATAATTAAATTACCCTCACAAAGCACTGGCTTTTTGCTGCTTTGTTTCATTGTGATCCCGAATGGTGGGTGGAAGGGTGAAAACAGAGATGTTATATCCTGTTTTTTATTTGCRCTCTGCATTTGGTCTGTAACCTTAAATTCTGCATGTGTGCACCGCTGSTCTCCCCCAGATAAAATGCAAAGCTGTATATATTATCTTAGCAGGTTTAACTGCCTGTTGTCCTTTTGATGATCTGGAATACATTTCCTAGGCATTTTCTTTTCAACTCCGTGCACACATCTGCTGAATGCTTCTAGAGGTTTGCATAACATGGTTTTGAACTACTCTGAATGGTTTTATTACACATTTGCATTATAACAATTTGATGCTACTGAGTTTCTAAGTGATTGCTATAAGCAGCTAGAGAACAGTTTGTAGCAACACAAGCAAGTGTAGATATTAACAGGAGAACTGAAATAAATTGAACCTGAATATKTGGACTGAAAACTTTAGTATATTTACTGTGACAGCATAGTTTTGGGCTCTAGGCCAGCCTTTCAGAAAATGTTTTGGAAGTCAAGTAACCCAAATAATTTAAAGTAGATTAGAAAGATACACTAGAAAAGTGGAAAGATTTCCTGTATTTCAACAGTAAATATAATGCTTCTTGTGTTTGATCAGTGCAAACAGTATGTTTAAAACTGTTRCAATTATTAAGATGTATGGTCTGCATACTTAAATTACACACAGTTGACCCTTCTTCTTTGGTTTGTGCAACAGCGGGAGGAAACAGATGATTTGTTTCAGAGTATGAACATTCCACATACACACACAGTCTGGGCTTAGGCACATGCTACTGCTATTTTTCTGTGTGATTTTGCTTTCTTTTTTTCACTTGCTGGCATTATACTTCTGATTTTTCTTGTCTATGCTGTGAGTGAGGGGAACTTCGGAGTCATTAAATAATCTCCCTTTGATCTCCCAATGTCTTCAATTCAGCTGACGCTCCCCAATAACCCGGGTTAGCTCTGGCAGGCTCTGYAGGGATGTGCTTTAAAGTGTAATTGAAATAACTCCTGTGTCCTGAAAACCTCGGGTACAYCTCCACCCCCTCTTTCCCTGCTACTGATGAGGACCGATTCTGTCAGCTTTTTTAAGGGATGTGGTGGGAAAAGCAGCAAATGAGCACCACAGGGACAAGCTGCAGTCATCCTCTAGTGCAAGCAGATGCAGAAGCAATAACCACTGCAGCATGCACTTAGATCAGTCCTAATCTGGGGCCTTGCAGTGGTTCCACACACCTACGGTACTTTCAGTTTCTTGTTGCTCTGAGGTGGATGGAAARGGATTTGTATGTTTTTAATGTGAACAACTTATTTCCACTGGGATAATCACCAGAGCTCTTAACATTACATGAAGGACACTCAACCCCCACTTCTCTCTAGGATATTCCTGCCATCTGTGGGAGGAGAAGACAGGCATTAAGAAGGGAAGTTGTTTCAGCCTCTAACAGTGTAGTGAAGACACTCAGAAACCCGGTACAGTAAAATGTCTAATGGTTGGCAATTTCTGAGTACAGTATAAAATCTGTGGTTGCAGTGTGGAAGTTGACAGGCRCAGATGGAGACTGATGGAGACTCAAAGTCTTTTGGGGGAAGGAATAGCAATTCTGTGAGAATTATTATTATTGTGTCGCACTCAGGWGTACTGATCTCAGCAAAGTGCTGGAAAGAAGCATCTTGACGTTTCAGTGTCTTAAGCRTGACTGGGAAAACTGATTCACTTGTTGCAATTGATCTTCTAACTAGGAGTACTTAATAGCACTGATGAAGGAATATTTTTATTATTCCTGCTACAATATCTTCCCAGTTCTGGTTCCTGTGAGGTATTTTGTGGACCTTGTTGACTGGTCAGACAATCTGTAAGAACCATTCCATGTAAAAATGATACAGTGTCCTGTAAAATCAAAATTACATTGGAGAAGGAGGTCTCCACATGTAATAAACAGAACGAGGAAAGATAGTGGAGAAGAAGACAGGTTAGTAGCTCTTGTATAAGAACAACAGAATGGAAATAGGAAACAGAAAAAAAATATTTAGGACTGAGCTTCTCTAAAGAGGTCATTGTATTCCTAGGAACAGAAGGAAGCTGTTGAGAGGTGCTTAAAATTCAGTGCTTATTTTCGTGTTCTTTAGTTCAGCCAAACCTAGATGTCAATCCATGGCAAAGCCTGCCTTATTTTCTGTGGAATTAGAGGGGAAGGATCTATCTACATGGACATTTRCTTAACTATACATATTAGAGCAAAGCTAAGAAAGTTATGCTGATTTATTTTTCCCTTGCTTATGTTATAACAAAAGGTATTTCTGATTAGCAGCATTTTTTTTTGTCTAGAAGCTGACTTCCTTTTCAGGCTTTCCTGTGAWTTTTCTGCTGGTAAATATCAGCTAGCTGAATTTCTGCTGGTAAATTTGTAGTGCCATTTGAGCTTGGGATTCAAAGTGACCAAGTTGCATCCCTTAAGAATTGTGCTGCTATGCCAGTTTCTCCTTCGTCTCCATGTTTCATAACATCTCAAGCTACATCTCGAGCTGTGTCAGAAAGCAGAGGTCGTTTTCTGAATCAGGATGTTCCTGGTTCAAAATAGAAGTGTACTATTTATATCCTAGCATGTTTACCATCTGACAGCTTCCTATGCTCTCACAGGAATGAATTAAAGACGTTGGTTTAATTCCTGTCGCAGTTATCTGTATCACAGAAGTTGCTTTTCAATTGAGTACCTCAGCAGGAACAATAAGGATTGACTGCTGCTTGTTTCTCAGCCAGCTTTTTTCTCTCCAGGAGCTGAATCCCATGGTTGCTAAAGTTGATTTCAAGTTTCCGTTGTTTTCAGAGGATAGAGTGTCAAATTGCAGGATGAATCTTGCAGCCAAAAACTGAGGCAGTGTTTTATTTTAGTTATTTGCTTTACCTCATAAGCCGTGCTGTTAGTGACTTTCTATAATTTATCCAATTCTCTCACCTCTTTTTAGATTGGGTCACTTAAGTACATCAGCTAAATGTAATTGGCTTTGCAGGCTGGGCTTTGTTTGCTTGTTTGCTTGTTTGCATGAATTCTCTCCAGAAATAGTCATCAGGACTGATCCTTTATTTCTTTAATGCCTACAGGAAAATACCACCCCAAGAAAAGGATGAAAATACATAAATGACCCATTTGCTGYTCTATCAAAAGCACAGATAGATTTAGTTTACACCAGAAATTGTGACTGGAAAGTAAGCCTGCTACTGAGAGCCCTCTTCTTCCTTTGTTTCCTTTCTAGTTTGGCTGCAGATTTTTGTTTTGTTTTTAAGCTCTGCATAAATTTTCACTATGGGTTTCCTTCCCCATTATTACTAGCCAGCCCACTGATCAGGCAGCAGGGTTGCAGTCTTGCTAAGTTTGTGTACTGTGTTGGAATCAGAAGACAAATATGTGAAAATGAATATATGTTTTTAAGCATTGTGATGTTTAGTGGGCAGACCTACTTCATGAAGACCTTTCTTGTCTGCAATTTGTGATGAAGATGAATCATTTTTTTAGGGAAAAGTTATAGTCATGTTGCAAATCGCATTCTAAAACTGAAAAAAAAAAAAACCGATCCAGCAGTGATAAATAAGTGCCATCTGGAATCTGAACGAGATAATTGTATTATGATTTGTCATCCATGTAAGATAAGCCCTTGAGAATGTTTAAGTTGAAGGCATAGTCACAGAGATAACCATGTGTTAACTTCTGCAAGTATTGACGTGAAATGAATGAAAACAGTAAGTTCCATATGAGGTGGAAAGGACTCCTAGAACCCAGATCGTGGAATTCATTGCAGMACAGCTGTGTGGGAGCAGGCATTTGGGGAAGCTGTATAGTAAATCTTATATTGTTTTTTAAAGAAATAGTGTTCACTTTTATTATTTGACAGATGACAATGAATTTACGTCAAAAGAAGCCTTCAARTATCTCTTGTGGTTTAACTTTGGTTAATGTATCTCCAAGAGGAAGCAATGGATGCAGATGAGTTTTGGATGAATTTGTCTAGCTTAGAGAAATGTGCACTGCTGGAAATTAATCTCTTCTATGACTTGAAGAAAAGAAATAGAGATTGCTCAGAAAAGACAAGGGAAGGAAACAAGAGAAGAAAGACAGCTAAGAAATGGGAAAGCGGTGAAAAAAGCCAAATGCCTTTTGAAATAACTACTCTGAATCAACATCACAGAAATTTCTGCTTCTGCCAGCTGCCCACTCATTTTCTCTTTTAATAGAAAGAACCGTCATGGTTCTGAAACAAGTAGTGTAGGGAGCCATGGATTTTCTTAGGAAGTGTGTTTCCTGTCTTGTGGGTTTGAGCTTGCAAGACTGATTTGGTAATGGATTTGATGTCTTTAGGGTGTACATAACATATCAAAATGGTAGAAGCATCATTTCATTTTTCCAAGGATGTTCCTCCAATATAGAAGCAAGGCTTCAGAAATAGCTTGGTTTCCTTTCTAATGCATCAGTAATGAAACTTAGTTCTTTAAAAACTCCCTTGCTGACATTCATTTAGTCTCAAAATGCTTCTGTGAGGGAGACATTCGTATAACGTACGTTTTATAGACATAAATCTGGAACACTGGGTAAGACAGGAAGTGGTTTGTCCCATGCCTCTCAACAAGCCCTCGGAGTACAGACATGGTTWGAACCCTGACAAAAATGGCCCTGAATCTTGTGCTGTTTGCTCAGAGCCACRCTGCCAGCTGAGGTGTGCCTAGGGACAGACACACAGGAGACTTGCAAGACTTGCAGAGTTGATTTGTTTTCTGAAAAAATACCAAGGTGGCTAAAATCAAAGAGGTGTTTGTTTTATTGACTTCTGTTATTTCTGTTCCTTTCCTTTTAGCTGGTGCTGCCGGAGTACTCCATCCATAGTCTTTTTTGCATAATGTTTCTGTGTGCTCAGGAGTGGCTCACACTGGGGTTAAATGTTCCTTTGCTTTTTTATCACTTATGGAGGTAAGCCCTTCTTTTCTATGCTGACTGCCTTTTAGCCTTGCTTGCCAGCTCAGCACACGTGCAGATTGTATGAACAATGAAGGACAGCAGTAGGAGTATGGATATCTTTTGCCTAGAGGTTCTTGCCAATAAGCAGCTGAAACATTTAATTTCCAGAGAAAAAGGAAATTGTTTCATGATTTAGGCTGGCTAAAGAAAACATATGATAATACAACTGTGGCTTTCAGTTACTTAAATATTCTGAAGGGTGTCAGGATACACTCACTGCAAATGAGTAGAAACGTGGAAACGAAACAGGCTGGAATSTGAATGTGGATCTTGGTAAGGCTCTAAATACTTCACAGCTGGGAAGTTGTAAGACAGTTCACATCTGAAAGAGCTTGGACCTCTTCATTCAGCCCTAACAAGGAGACCTTTCCATTGTAGTTGTGAAATAGAGACTGGGCAGGTTGACAGATTTTTGTGTCTCATCTTTGGCAGCTTTTTGATTTCTTTTTTTGCAGTACAAAGTAAATTGTTTCTTTCTATACAGCTGGGAAACTCTGTTCTGAAACAGAATTCCCTCTCGAGACTCTTGGAGTAGAAATTGYAGTAGGTGAAGAGCTGTTGCCTTCACACTGCCCCTATGAAGAAGCGGGGAGTTTTCCCACTCTGGTCTCTGATTTGTGTTCATATTCACTGAGGGGCTTTCAGCATTGATCATGTAAGACYTGCTGTTGTTTTCCAGACAGGCAATGCAGCTGCTGCTGCTGCATCTTCCTCTGCATTCTAGTGGAGGATCAGCCTTCTGTTGCTTCTGAAAATAACCAAGAGACATCAGTTTTTGTGGYTGTCAGTCTGGAGACTTCCCTAGTTTTGCATTTTCACAACGTTTGTAAAAGCACAGATGATTTTTGTCTGTCAGGGTCTCTTTGTGTTACAAAGGTACATATGGTAGTAGAAGAATAATTCTGTGAAGAAATCAAATTCATCATGTTAACCAGGAACTATAAAGTAGTATCTTTTTAACACTTTTTTTTTTTTTTCTGCAAAAGCTTGGTAGTAATGCRGAGTCATATGATAAAGTGTATTATTCAGAAATTTAGTTCTCTGAAAGCTAAATGAAATGAAGAGACACGTGCTTTTCTCCCTACTGTTCTGCTGCAATAAAAAGAATAATGTTTTCTGCTGCTCTTTTGCTAAGGGTTAACAACCAAARTGTGACAATGGTGCCCATTTTAAAAGTTTCTAAAAACAAATATATCCAAGAGGAAAATGGTGAGACTCTTAAGCAATATATCAGTCTCTGGAGAGAATTTTTGATGCTCGCTTTTTTCTATGATTCTTCATATGCTTTGCTAGAAGTACTCCATAATTTCATCGGCCTTAACCATAGACAGTTTTGGGTTCATTGTGTAAAGTTCTGCACRGAACCATGGGAATACACTGCATAATATCTTCATCCCAGTAAAGAAAATTAAGCAAGATTTTACTGATGATTCTATGTTAAAGAATGTGCAATCTTATTAGAGATTGTAAGTGGATGTGACTAACATTGGAAGRGAGGAAGGCAAAGTTATTTTGAGAATATCTTTCAAAGTTTGCTGCTGGCCAATTGTTTGGTGCTTTTGTATCTTCCTATCTGTCTGTCTATCCATTTGTAAGCAATCAGCAATCCTATTTGTTTACTTTGTCAAAGCAGCAGAAATAACAATATTTCATCTGATTCGTGCTAATCTTAGAGCAGCTGATTAACTTTTTTGAGSAGGACTTTTTTTTTGTTTTGCTTTTGCTTTTTACTGCAAAGGGACTGAGACAAAAGGAGTTCTTTTGCCACGATTTTCTCAAACATTCAGTCATTGCTGAGAATAATTAGAAATTTCCCCTATGTAAGAAGAAAAACATTTTCCAAAGAARAGTCTTTGGAAGATAATTTTTTGAGCAGTACCACATGTAGAAAACATTAATCAGGCACTTCTTTCATTACTTCAYATTGGCTTTTTTCCTTTTCAGAGTTGGAGCAGGCTTAGCTACCATTTGTTTGGGACTCTCACCTTTCATCATGTCTGAAATCAGCTGTGTAGGTGCAATTAAAGCAGTAATCCTTCCTCCACTCTGTGATCACAAACCACCATATATTGCCACTCACAATGTGTAAGTTATTAGTGGATAAGCCAAAATAACTCTGTAGGAAGGGGAAATGTTTCGATCTGAAGAATTAATAGAACACAGAAAGTCCACATTCATTAATTGCTTGGCTCTATAAGGAAGGAGCCAAGCATCAGGAGAGTAGCATCCTGATTTTTACAATGTCTGGAAATACAGTCTTGAAAAAGCAAGGGGAATTCCTCCTGTRTCGTGGAAGATGGTAGTCTCCTGAGCTGGTGATGAGGAGAGTGTGAATTTGCACATATGTAATGCAGAGTTATTCCAGTTGTCTCCTCCTGCTTGTTCAGGTATTTTCGTTGCCCAGCAGATAGYTCAGAGCTTCAGTATGATCCACCTGCAGTCATGAACGCAGATACCTTGAGTTACTGCCAAAAAGAGGCCTGGTGTAAGCTGGCTTTCTACCTCCTCTCCTTCTTCTACTATCTCTACTGGTAAGTCTTCTCATTTCACTAAGAAATAGAAGCTTTTCATTTCATTATTTAATTTCATTTCATTTCATTTCATTATTTCATTTCATTTCACTTAGAATGACTGGAACCAATTTGAAATTTTCCTTAGTTTTGTAAAACTTGTTTCTGATGTTGATTAAGGGAAGCAATCCCACTGTCTGCTGAAACCTCAGTACAGAACACTAAGTATTTACCTAAGGCCTGAGCCAGGCCCCAGGGCCAACCAAAGGCAGTAATTTTTGCTTCTCTGTATGGTCTCTTAGGATGGGTGAAATAACAAATGTTATACTAATGGCATTACATCAAATGATATAACTGTAATTTCTATGATTCAAGAGAATCATACAGAAAAATGCTACTCCTGCTGGGATAGTAATACTCAAGATGGTAAATAAATGAGTAGGTGGATGTTGGGTGGGCACATGGGATGCTCCATGCCTGTAGAYATTCCTACAGGCTCTCTTTCATGACACGGAACAGCCCATGCATGGTCCAAATCTGTAATTAAAATACACTCACAAAGACACACACCCTGACTGTGTGTTACCGCCCTGCCCCTTTCAGCTGTCTCATGTCCTCAGTGCCCAATCACAAATGCCCATTGCAAAAATGTGTCAGGATCATTTAAGGTGGGGCCTTGCCAGGATCCCGTGGTTTTAGTCACCCCTGTAATCACACCATCAAAACTACTGCACAACAAACTTTGACATGMTTTAAATGGAGGTGATGTTTTATGATGCCTTTTTTCTACTCCTTCTTCCATGATGTATTTGCACAGAGTTGCCTCTCCAAGTCAGGTTTGCATGTATTTGTCCCTCTGCAGGGCAGGTTTCCGTGCTGGTGGGAGAAATGTGATTTCTCCTCTGATTACTGGTCTGTTGTCTGTTCTGTTGTCCCCACATCTCGAGGAGCCACCACTGCACATTGTTGTTCCTCACATTGTTGTTCCTCGGCATTCCTTTTAAATGCCATTGAGAACAAAGATTTCTGTCCACCTGTGCATGTCTAGGTGCCTGCACGTGTGAGCAAGAAGCTGGCAGATGCCCAGCTCAWGGGAAGATGGATATGGAATGGGAATTTGAGTAGGAGTAGCTTTACAGATTTAGGCTGAGCAACTTTCCCTGTCTGTCCTCTCCATGGGCCTGAGAGTGAAAAGCATGGTTGTTAAGRCAGACAAGCTCTGTAGAGCAAGAAGAGGCAGCAAGAAATGGCTGGAGAAAAGCATTTTTTAACTCCACRTTTCTGTGTAGGGATCGAAGTCAGCTCTGTTGCATGGTGAAGCATTTCTCCTGCGACTTTACTGCTGTGCAGCTTCCTCTGAGCCCTTCATTCTAAAATGTGGCCACCATCCAAAATCCACTGCCTGGTGCTAGATAAAACAGTATAAATTATAGACAGTGATTTTTCAGTGCTTTCCTGGGCATTGGCAGAATTAGAATTGCAGTAGAATGGAGCTGTGGCAATATACTCTGTTTTCTTTGCTTTTCAAAGTTGCATTTAATATGTATGGATTCAATCCAGCTGGTGGCTGCATTTTATATTTCTTCTAGTGAAAAATATTTTTTTCCAAAGGAATCAAAACAATGCAGTTTCATGGAAAACYTTGCCTGCCCTACTGAGGGTTGTTGGTTGAAGTTTTAAAGATCAAACACGCTAAAGCAAAATGGTTTTGTTTCTTCGCTCTTCAAATCCAGACATCAGACTGAGCTTTAAAAAGCTCAAACACAGCTTGTGGTGCAGAAGGATGTCGATAATGAATTTGTTATTTCTTGAGTGCCTTTTGATACCCATCTTGAATACACCATAATTAAGATCCTTCAGAGAGATAGAAAGAATGCAAAGGAAAGCACAGGCCATTACAGTCAGACCTGAGGAACAGACAGCAAAGGGTTATAAAAATCAAAGTGCTCTGTGTGCTTCAAAGGGTTACTTTCATACTGTCTCTTTCTTTTACATTCAGCATGATCTACACTCTGGTGAGCTCTTAACTGAAAGATCATCGCTAAAGACTGAAAACAACAAAGGCTGGAGGTGCAAGGACGAGTGAACCAAGGCATGCATGATTAAAAAAAAAAGCAAAGAAGAAAACTTTGAAACCAAGCAGTAAATATGGGACATGAAAGAGAGTTCCAGCAAAGAGAAGTAGAATACCATTGGAGAATGGCTGTTAATTGTGTTTGTCTCCTGTTCCTCAATGTATTGCAGCAAATGATTTTCAAAACCCAAGCAAACAACAAGAAAAAAAAGTGCAAAAACATGGGCCAAATTATAGAACTATTCACCTCTCCAGGGATAATGCTSCTTGGATATGTGGATCCATTAAAACTATAATCCCTATAGTCCCTACTGTCTTCCAGGAAGCAACTTTCTTTTCATAAGGACTGTTCTGGACTGAGGAAGTACAGGACAGGATGATCTTGCACAGAAAGAAGAGCTGTGCAACACAATCTGAAAATGAGCACTGAGTGGACTTCAGATGAGATGTGCGACTGTCCTGCAGGGATATTTGCATGACTCTAGTCAAAGAGGGATGTCCAATCTCATGGACCTGCTTCAGTGGTTTTGGTTTGTYGGGTTTTTTCCCAACCAAAACAACAATAACAAAAGAATTTGCAGTTTCAGTGTTCTGTATTCTAACTATATGCTRTTCCTGCAGGTCAACATCCAGTATATTTCTATACTTCATTTGTCATGTGCCAGCACCATACAGCGATGTGTAGAAGTACATTGGGTTTAACCTAATCAGGCCACAAGCACTTATCAGAATAGTGTTCCTCTGGCTAAAAATTAAAACCAAATCAGGTAAAAGCTGCATATATTTAAGGAGGATTGTAACGTAGCTATTACATTCATCACAATGCTGGATAGCAAATACTGGACCAGCTAATTGTGGTCTGTAATTCTGTTTTGCAGTTTTACTTCTTCTGTAAAATTTAAGCTGAAACAAATATACAAAATGTCYTTGTCTTGTATCAGGTTCCCATTGAAAGATGTTCCGTTTTTTATAATTTAAAAGTTTTAAAATTTTGTCATATAATTCTCGTTCGATTTCATTTACATGGGCTGCATATCTTTATACATATATTTGTATATACAAATACGTATCTACACAAATACTCACAATCTATTTACATTTTAGGTTAATCTGTTTGACTGACAGGTCAAAGGCATCAAGTATACAGAACTGCTGCTAAATACATTTCAGTGCTGAGCCAAGYGAACCCAGACTCATTCCCTCAAAGCCACTGGTGCTGTGGTTAGTAGTCAGGGCTGCAAGCTCAAGATTAACACCAGAGCATGCCCAGACACTGCTTGGATCTTGCATTGGGAATGAGCTGATAAGGTAGGTTTCTACCAGAGATTGGCAGAGAATAGTCTGGAGAGGCCCATCTGTACCCTGGCTTGTTCACAGCTGGTTGTGTAGCACGAACTCACTGCTGGCCACCTTTGGTCTGGGAGCCAACAGACTGATCCTGTACCAAACTCCGAGGTGTTTTCAGTCTGGGCACAGAACTTCAGCAGGAAGGCTGTGAGGGCAGCAGCCTCACAGTGGCTGCTGAGTTGTCCCATGTCTGGCAGGTTCCATGTGGAGCTGGAGTTACTGTGTGCCCACAGTGCCGGAACTCACTACTCTGGTTTGATCTGGCCATGTCAAAAAATGCAAATCCTCTTAGCCAGCAAACCACAATGGCTGATTGCAAACTGCTCCTGGGCCATGCCTGCTCCCGAACCTTGCCTGGGCATTGCTTGGAAGAGAGTTTGCTAGCCTATGCAAACCTTTTACACCAAGGTCATTCTAACAACATTTAAGTTGTCCCAAGGGCTTTCCCCATTCTTTAATTTACAATAGTTTACAAGAGTTTCATTCTTTAATTTTCAGTAGTTCTTATTGGAACTACTACTRTATTTTATCTTCCTACAACATAGCATTCCCAGTTCTGGAAGCATAAGGCTGCCAAATCAGATGCTGGGAAGCTAATTTGGGCTCTGAAGGCTGATRGATTTGGATTGCACACACCACAGAGGTGGCTGAACTGCTCTTAAAGTCACACTGACCCTGCAGGCAACACAGATGTGCTCTCCTGCAGTGGGCTTGAGCTAAGAGACCTCACTGTATCATTACAGAGCTAACTGGTAAAGCTGTGCTGCTGTGCAAGAATTAATGCACTACCCAAGAAAAGCTGATGATTGTCTGTAATTGAATTTCTTCTCTGCATCCTAACTAAAGCATCTAGCTCTACAGACATACAGGAACCAGATTCACAGGAACAAATCACAGTGAATAACTTCTAGATGTCTTGCTACCTCATAAAACTTTCATCTCTGAGCAGGGGACTGAATCTTTCTGTGTATCTTCTAGGACGGCATAGGAGATGAGATGAAATTAATTCAGGTTTCCTATATTCCAAATCCGTGCTTTAATGTCACTTTCATTGAAAGACTTGGAATTTTGTGAGCTTGGATGGGTGAAAGTATGATCAYTTCTTGACTAAAAACACACAATTTTCAAATCCTGAGATTTAGGCATGAGCTGGCCTTCGAGCAGGTCGATTTTTTTTGCCTGTGGGGCTAAGTAGAAGCTCTGTGAGTTTTTTTCACTGGCATTGGCATGTAATTCTTGACTTTTCACAAGAAGAAATTACATATGTGGGTCTTCTGAATGTAGCTGCAGGTGACTTCAAGGACATAATGCTTTCACGTGAAAGAGGTTCTCTATTTCAGGCAACTTCATCAATATACTTACCAARCTCCACTGGAAAGCAAAGCACTTCATTCAATCCTACTACTGCTTTCAGTGTTTCTAGGATTTCACTGTTCTGGTTCTAGATTTTTTTTCCAGATTAAATTTGTTCTTGGGTAATTTATTCCACTTGTTTTTGTGCTAACATTGGCCTAACTACTTCTTCTCTCTCATGCTGCTTAAGATTTTGATATATAGAGAAAGAAGTCCTGGTCAGCCTCCAKTCTGTTAAAAGTGAGCTTTCATGTCCTCCCATAGAAAACTCCCCATTCTCTGTGTATTCTAGAAAGGATTTCTCTGTTGTCTTTCTGGTCAAATTAATGTTTCTTAAGAGTGGATAATCACAGATGTTCAGGCTATTCTGGAGAGTATCTTACTCTAATTAGGCCTTGCTATGAATGCACAATGAAACCTGGCCAATTCTCAGCTCTTTCCAATAATCCTTATCCAAAAATGTAATCTCGCAGCCCTCAATAGCATTTTGTTTCTCTTCAATATAAATCCTAAAATTGATKGAAAGTGATTTGTACTAGGATACTTTCTCATTGAACGAAGGGTGCAGGGCCAGGGCTCGATGATCCTTGTGGGTCCCTTCCAACTCAGGAGATTCTGTGACTCTGCTTTAACCAAAGTAAGGGAAGTAAACTGCACAGTTGTTGTTGAAGAACAGAAGAGAATACTGTAATCTTTGGTCATAAGGAAGTCTCTCCCCCATGTCACACTTTTAAGGGAGAAATAATCTATGCTATMCCTTTTGTCTCCAGTTGCTTCTTGTTGCTTTGTGGAGGCTAGAGGTTTCCTTCCCAAGTCTACTTTCTTCCTGTTTCTTTTCCTGGAAGGGTGGATGTCACTACTTAGGAGTAGAGTTCTCTTCTCTCATGTGCTCTGATGGTGCAGATAAATCCCACAAAAGACATAAGAAAACAATTCATCACCCTTTGCTCCTTCAGAAGCAGATGTGCGATGAGCATGTGCTTAAATGAGTATTCATTTTCCTCATCTACACCATCTGTGAAGTGGCAAAGGTGATACCTACCTTGTGAACTCTTCCCATGCACACCGTATTATTTTTTAATTATGTCTTTTTCTTTTTGCTTTTTTATTTCCCCTGCAACTGCTGAATCTGCTTAAAGGAAAAAGCTAAGAGGTGGAAAAAAATAGGAGAGGATGAGACCTACACAAGCTGCTTATCCAAGGGGCATCTAGACAATGTGCTGGCCTTTAGCTGCCTGCTCCTGGAAGGGATGAAAGGGAAGGTGTCCTATTTATAGTCAGGTAATTGCAGTGATGCTGAATAAAATTGTTATTTGAAACTGTTTCAGTTTCAAATGCAGCGAATCAGTGCTGATAGCAGAATGCTTCGCCTACAAATAATTAACTATACTTAAGCTGTCAGAAATGTTTTTCTATCTGCTTCCTTGAGCCATACTCTTCCTTTTGCATTAAACCACTGAAAGAGGAAGAAAAAGTTCTTCAGCCTACACCTTCTGATAGAAACTGCTCTGAGGTCATTATGATCTGGCACTGCTGTTGGGGTCATGAGTAATCCAACATTATTAGCAAGGGTGTTAGCAATCTATTGCTTTCCCTTCCTSCATTCCATCTCCACACAGATATTTTTGCCAAAAATTTTAAAAACTGCAGTGCACGATCCAAAATCCTTGAATTTACTGGAGGTTTTCTGTTRTTTGCACTAGGAAACAAAAATGTTTCCATTTAATGCTCATTCCTCCAGAACTGCGTGGGAAATAGGTTCACATCRGAAAGTCTCTAGCGTTTTGCTAGTAGGGATCCCCTCCTTTAGATCCTGAAATCACATCCATTTAACTGAATTATGTTAATGGAAGAGAAACCTGCATTTTTGAGGGATAAGGGTAACATTTTAATGCTCATGCCAATCTATCACAGAAAGTTCCACCAACCTGGTAAAAATTTGGCTTCATGGAAGTTGATGGAGATCATACCTTTTGTTTCACGTGRGCCCCACTTACCATTGCACGATTTCTACCGAGAGGTCAGTGGAAACTAAAAATAGAAAAAAAACCCAAACAAACACTGTAAGTTTAGTCTATCAAAAATGTTATTGGATGTTAGGTAAAGCTTTGGTTGCTACAAAAAGAACAGGAGATGAAAAGGTCAAAATAAACCAGGAGTTAGGTTTTTTATTCTTTGGGAAGCAACAAATATTGGGCTGCCATCCAAGCTGCAGTGAACTTTACATTGGTGATCTCAGTCCAGATTCCTGCTCTGGTGAGTTTTTGATCACTGATTGCTCACGAACACATTGTTCTGACTTATTTTCGTTCTGCTCAGTAATGCAATTGTAGGTGGAAGGAGGGAAAATTCTCCTCTGAAATACAATATTCCCCTTCTTTCCTCCCAGATAACTTGTGTAGATGTTGTAACAAAATTCTGAGGATGTATTTTTGTGGTACACCTCAAYCAAAGAATGAAGTTCTTTGCTGAAGACAATATTCTGATGCAATTTAATAAACAACAATTCTAGAAATGTTTTTTAGTGCCTGCACACTTAAAGTAGTTATTTTATTACCTGCAATTGCTGGCCAGCTTTTCATGTAAGAGAAAATATACTTCTATGGCCCAACTCCATGACTTCCTGTGTAGTCAAACTCTCAGTAAAATTCTGAGGAATGTGAAGTGCTTTTAAATTTTTTTCCTAACAATGAGACCCCATATTTGAGTAATATGTTATGGCAATGGAGTAAAACATTTAAAAGCCAAAATACCTTGTTTAGTCTAAATCTTGAAGAGATGTTGCTCTCTTTTTCGTATGATCTATCCTTAATCTCATCAATCTTCTGACAGATCTGAAGAAGTCTGYCTGTCCCACTGACAGTTTCAGTAATTTTAAACAGAATTGCAGTTGCTGATCCTCAGTGTGAAACACTGAATGGAAAGAAAACTCCTATAGACCACCCCAAGATTTATGGRGACATCTTAAATAACACAGAAGTCATCCAATTATATGGACTAGCTCTCACCTGTGCATAGTCATATGAAGCACCAAGCACTTAATAGTGCAAGTAATATATGGTACATGTCATATACTACAGGCAAAGCAGGATTTCTCTCTGTATTTCTATCTGTATTTCTATCTGTAACTAAATTTTGATAATACCATAGTTTACTTGTTGTAAAAAGCAATATAAATTATAAAACCAAAGGTAATCAGGTTGCAGCWGCTAACAGGAATGCAAAGTTTGACCACAGTTATTTTTAAACATTCCAAATAATTCTGTTTCTGACAGTTATTGACAGCTTGCCCTTACTGGAGGTGCAGATTGTGATGTTAATTGTAGCTTTRGCAATATATACATTTGTTTCTTTTGGAATAAGAATCCATGTTCCCTTCTAAAACATATTTAACACATTTTCAGACCTTACSTGACTCTCAGGATACAGCAAATTTAAATGTTTTACAAAGAATAGAAAAGAAATGTAACTACAAAATGCAGCAAACATGGTGGATTATTTACTACATTTCTAGAGACCCTTCTTATTCAAAGGATATTTCTAGGTTTGATGGCATGTGTTGTGGGTCTCTGGACCATCAAAGCCCACCTGAGTGCTTTCATTGTCAACAACAACAGTTCAGCAAGAATACAAGCTTGATTGTACCTTCCCAGCTGCCCAGAAACATCTCATCTTGTGGCCACATTTCCTGTGGAGGTGATGACACCCAGTTTGTCCCTTTGGAGCCCTTGTCCTTTTAGAAGGTAAGAAYACCATGGTGCATAACTGTTCTTGGCCATTTGCAGGCACACACTGCTCACCAAGTTGAAAGATGCCATCCACAAAGAACAGTTTTCACTGACCTGTTCTTGAGCTTCAGCTTTTCCAGTTTTAGGTGGTTTTTAATATATTTTTTTTCATTTTGTTTTGGAAAAGAAGATTTTTTTTCTGTGCATGTGTTCACTCAAGTACTCAGATTCTGTTCTCAAATGGCCATAAATTCAGAACATCTACTTAATTGGAAACTGGGTTCAAATTGTTAACTTCTCAACACCAACAAAAATTTTGAAAACTCCTAAATTAATCGGAGTGCAAGTCTAGTTTTCACAAATATTTGRCTATTTACTTATGATCCTAAAAACCTCTTGAAAGTGAGATGAAAGACTTGTTTCCATACCAAGATTTTAATTACAGGTAGTTTCCCCTGGAAATGCCCACAGAGAAAGTTGATGCAGAATAGTTGATGTGTTCTTAGCTCCTTTGCTACTCTTTAGATTCAGTTTTCCATCAGATAAACCCTTAGGCTTCTAAACACTTTGGGCACGTGAAAATGTTGTCTGAGTATGGTCCGCTCACTTCTGCTGACTGCAGGGTACATGCTATAAATACCTGACCAGAAATCCTCCTCTGAGAAAGGAAGTTCTCATCACTGAGTAACCAGAACTGAGAAAAAGAGAGTTGCCCCTTCCTTTGTTACTTTGGGCAGACACTTAATCTCTCAGCTCACCATCTCCTAACTTGGAGGTGGTTGCACTTCCTTTTCCCCTCATTTTGTCTGTCCTGTCAGTTTAGATTATGAGCTCTTGTGTGGTGGAGGTATTTCTCTCTGTGAGTAATGCCTGGTATTGCACAGTTGAAGTCAGGAATTGCATGTCTGGATGGTATTACAATCCTAAACAATGAGTACTTTTTCTCATGGGAGGAAACAATGGAATTCAATGGAATTAGTCAGAATGCATTTGTTACACTGCCACCGAGATGGGTACCTGACCTGGGCTGTTGCTGTGCCTCAGGGCCTGCTGACAAACTGAAGTGTGCTTCAGCCTCTGAATGCATGTGTKCTGTAATTTGATGCTGCCAAAAAGCACTAAAATGTAAAGAATAAAGTGATCAGAACAGCTTCCCATTTCAGTATTTTGCACCATTCTAATTCATTTTGGCTTCACCCTTTTATCCACTTCCTTTATAACAGAGCGGATCTCGTTTCACTCATCTTTCAGTGTTGCTTTTAAACAAAACCAGCGAAGCTCAGACTAAAACAGTGGCACTGGTTCTAATCCAAAAKATCTGTTTGTGGACATTTATTTGGGAATGAAATTATCCTAGTTTGGTTTTAGCTAGGTACAAACAGAAATCACCTATTTTGATAGACATCCTTTCCATCTTGGACTATGAACAAAGCCCTGTTTGTACAGGAGTTTTATGCTTAAATGTACATTAGCACAGATTTGTTATTAGACTGGATCAACGGTTAGAAGTTGCCTCAGTTTGGGAAAGRATGATGTATTTTTGTAGCTGTAGCTCAGATGCAGAGCAGCAGAGCTGTGTTCACAGAGGGGAACATGTCCCAGTTGCAGGCACTGGTGTGACCTTTCATGGTGTGGAGTTGTGCAGGTTACGGGGGGCTGTTTGGCCTGTTCTAACCCTTCTTTCTTCCACTGCAGTTTGTATCACCCTTGAATTTTGCTACYTCACATTTTGGTTCTAGTTCCTCGAGTTCAGCCCTGCAGTAGACTTTTTTTAATACACATTTACACATATTTATATTGTCTAAGACATTGCATGAGATGAGCTCTAAAGGAATCTAAGGTGGATTTTATATCACCTTTATTGTTTATTTATAGGCTTTTAAATACTTTGATATTTAATTACATGCTCCTTAATATGCACATGCACACACAAGCCATTTRGAAGGTAAATAAATTCTTGTCTTGTTAATATAAGGAACAAAGGGAAGTACTCTWCTGTTATCTTTGTGCATCTGSCATGTAAAGCAGGTCCAAACATTAACATTACTTATGGTGTTATACTGAACAAAAAGAGGAAGCTGTGTCTCTAACACGTTAATTTAGAATACTTTTTTGRCAAGTGCTGCTGGCAGGTTCAGAGTTGCTGCTGTGGGGTCACTGTAAGCCGTGCCACCTCAGGTCATTTGAGAGCCTTTTTTCAAGGGATGTCAAAGATATTCCCYGAATGTGTTCATTCTTTGACTTTTTGGCCTCGAAAGCCTAAATGCAGTTAGCAAGGTCTGCAGGAGAAAACAAAAGCTGCTCAGTCCTGTCTATCATCCAGAGCACTGTSACAATTCCAGCGGCAGCCAGTGCTTCAGCTTTGAATATCTGTGGAGGAATCCGTTGTATTTTTCTGTCACGGGTTTGCCTTATGAGAGCAGGCAGTGTCCCTTTGTGTTAATTATTAAATCGGATTGTTATGTTGTATTGGAAAATGTGACTCATTCTTTCAAAACCTGTTGCCTTTAAGTAGAGGCAGTATTTATCCTCCAAAAGCTTCCTGAAGTGGTAGTGGCAGCAGCAGAATTTTAATGTACCCTCTCATTCATCATTTGAAGTCTACAACAACARGCAATGAATCTTTGATGAACCTTGTCAAGCTTCCTTCGGATTGTAATAGCAGTTTTATAAGCTTCAAAGAAGTTCAGAAGTCATTTGCTATGACTGTATCTACTTTTTTTAATCTGTGAGCACTTAACTCAGTGCTGAGCACTGATACATCACTGTATTATGTCTTGAAAAGTCTAGAAAGTCTTGTCCCTGTGTTTCCAGTGYAAATTAAAGGCTATGTATCAGATATTACAAGTATATTTTCCAGAAAAATCCCAAGAAAAGCTGCCAAACTACAGAGATCCTTTTACACATATACAYATATGTATATGTGTATATGTATTTGCTCTAAGTRTAATAAATCCACTGACAATAACTAGAGACAGTCTCTTATCCTGGAGCACTGGGGRCAATCATGAATTGATGATGCTTCCTTTCATTTGATTGAAGAGCTCTGTTTTCTCTGTGCAGCAAGTTTTGACACCCATGAAACACACTTCTATCTCCAGCAGATACCTTATTCGGGGAGCACAGTACAGATTTTATCAGAGRTAAACAGTGTGTTCTCAAATGAGGACATTACTTTTGTCATTTCTTGTTTTGTCATCTTGTTTTTGTGCCTTGCTGTGCTAGAGGCAAGAGTCGGAACTACTGAGAACTCAAAGACCTGGAAATTTGTTTACTGCTAACGCAACCTTTGCAGTCACCAGTATTGTTGGCTACAAAAATAACTTGTCCTTCTAAAAGTTTGTCCTGGAAATTTATGACTTGCAGAAGCCCTGGATATAGTTTTTCTCCTGTATTAAGGCACACCTGCATGGCTGCCRTGTTTAAAGCCTCTCATAAAGATGGAGCAACTGATCTGCCAAAGGTTCCTGGTACTCTGCAAAGCCCAATCAGAGCAGAGCTGCTTTGCCACGTCCTTGCCAATGACCRAGGGTGATGTGCTCTTGGTAGGACTCCATCCTGCCTTGCTGAATCTGCTCTGGAGTGGTTCCCACGGGGGAGCTGCTATGAGCTGGCCCAGGCTGAGATCGGCGCTCCTATCATGTTAAATGAAGGGCTGCTTTGCCAGCTCTGGTGGTGTTTCTCCAGCATATCAGTTCAGCAATACATCAAAGGGATAGAGTAACACCAGAGAGGGGCAGCAAAAATATGCAGGTTGTTCAGCGGTTTTCTGCTATAGACTCCTTGTAGCTTCTCAGGGCAGATAGGTATTTATAAATGCTACCCAAATTAAAATATTTTGGTTTCAGTCACTGATGACTTAGCAAGGCTGTATGTGCAGAGATGAATTTACCAGGGAGGCTTCTTCATCAATAGTGGGTGAAGGAGGGAACCAAATGATATTGGAAGTGATAAGTTCTCTTTTAGGCCTGACTTTGAGTCTGCTGTTTCTCCAGAATGTTCAGAAAACTCTGATAGTGTTGGTTTTTGTAATCTGACTCTGAGATTGGCAATGCAGCAGTTCCTGATGTACATATCATCTTTATAAAATTCATCATCAAATTCTGTGATGAACAGCATCATCTTTTTTAGTATTCAATACCAGAATTCTAGGAGTTCCTGAACCTATTTTTCTATGCCTCATCTCCCTTTCTGTGATGCCATAACTGCATATATTTTTAGTTGGGGTGATTTGAACAACATTTTCATATTCTCTGTGTTATTCATTGTTCTACTTCACATACAATTGCTTGTGGTTTTCTTTTTTGGGGTTTAAATTGCAGCTGTCATGCAGGAATCTTCCCTGGGCTCTCCAGCTCTGACAGCCAGCTGGGCAGACACCCAGCTGGGCAGATTGARCTGAGATGTCCAGTTGGACCAGTTCCTTACTTGGATTTGGAATCCAAAACAGCTGCCTTTAAAACTGAAATAAAGCTGYGTGCTGGCCTTGCAGCCTCTGCTCTGGCCTGTGATTCTGCAGAAGTGTGACTTCAGACAAGCCCCGTGAAAGATAAATACAGCCCCAAATAAAGGCGTTGCTCATCCCTATTTCTCAAGCCAAGAGGTGCAGATTTGTAGGAGGGAGAGGAGAGAGTGAACACAAAAGTGGATGAAGAAGATTAACTTTGGAAGAAAACGAGACAGTATGAAAAGAGCAAAACATCTGTTCTTCCGAAACAGCCAGTCTTGTTCCTCCAATCTGAGGAGACTGGTTTGCTTTAATAACAAATATTATGGGCAGTTGGTAATCTGGACAGGCCCACCAGGCCTTTTTTGGGGTAGATTTTCTGTGTTAWTGCTACAAACTTGAGAAGCAGATGAGCTATTGTAGTTTGACACAGGTTCAGTGTGTGCTCATGGCCAGATGGAATAAMATTTCTACACTGCTGTTATTYCATCCCCACCATGGAGATTAAAATGCTGAGTCTCTACACTGCAATGAAAGGTTAATCTATAGCTTGCAAAAGAATTTGGATGCCTCAAGTGTGACATATTTCACTAATGAAAGAAAGCCTTTCCKAATGAAGARAAKAARCAYATTTTAATATTTTAAATGCTTGACAGGGGAGCYTTKGTTTATTTCTGATTACACTAATGACTTATTGTCAATGAGGCATCACTTCGTTTTTAAGAACACTGATTTTCCCCTCTCTCCAAGACAGGGTTAAAACATCCTACTTGGTAATGCRTAAGGAAATTTCCAGATGGAAAATACCAGAGAGGAAAGCACATTATCCCAACTCTCAAATGCCGTGTACCCTTCAAAGAATTCTGAATRGTTAACAAATTGCATGTCTTCTCATGAAAACTGCCTTGGCAGCAGAAGTCTTAAAAATGGCACTGTGAAAATGATGGCATTGTTTTTAAGAAATTGCAAGTCCTTATTTGCATAATAGCCCTGCAAGTTCATCTGTTCAGATCCTGTTTGCAAGGAAACATTTTGCATTTTTTCGGCTCTCTGAGCAGTCCACAGGCACGTGGGTTGTGACACGTGGTGTAGGAGTTTTCCAGGTCTGACTGCAGGATAACTCCCAGGATAACTCTTGTTATCAGAGTTTTATTCACGTTCATCAAGTGAAGGAGGAGACAAAGACACTCTGTAAAATAATGCTCCTGTAATTCAGGTTGGTGAAATAAATTCCCTGGAGAATCTGTTTGAAAATTAAAACTCACRTAGCCAATATTGGTGCCTGACAAGTGATCACTCATCTCAATTACCAAAGTGCACTTTTTGCTCTCAACAGCACAGCAGGTTGAATTCTGACTTACAGAAACAATTTCTGATAGTGGATCAAAAATCTATTAATTTTCATTTGGAGTATTTAATTTACTAGAAAAGTTGGGCTCACACAGGGGTATAGCAATTCCATTACATTTCTAGCTAAAAAAATGCAGTTAAAAACAAAGAATCCATGACATACTGGCCATTTAACATGCTTTCAGAAAGTTTGGCTGAAGTCTTGACGAGTCCATAAGATGTTTTAGTTCTGTTTTTTTAATTTTGAACCACAGTTCCCCGGGTGAGACTGGGTGATTCTCACCAGTGATGTGCTAAAGCCAGAATTTCCAGGGCTCTTTAAAATCCTGGTGTAAAGAACCTAATTGAGTTAGAGATGACTTGCTTTAGATTTCATTTATTGTAGGAATAGCAAGTCTCTTCCTTTTATTCCATAAAGTATTTCAAAGGCAAAGTCTATRAACTTTTCCTGTAACTTATCTTCTTCTCTGACATAGTTGTAAGAGTAGAATTACTCTTAATTTTCTACATTAAATTTACTGTCTGAGYCCAAGCTCTGATGCATTCCAAATAACTCAATTTTATATCTCTGTTCTCAGACAAAACTACTTTGGTTTCAGAATGAGACCAAACTCTTCACTGGGTTATTTGTAATTTGAGAATATTCTGTCTAGGCCCTAACCTGGCTTTCTGGTTCCCAAGTTCCTTCCAGCCATTTGAAGAGGAAAAGGTTTATAAACACCAGAGACAAGAGGTGAAAAATRAGAAATAAATGTTAATTTCTGTTTATAAATTTAAAAGGTACTCTGTTCTTCAAAATGTTTTTTCTACTTTTCTCTGTTATTTTGGTAGTATCTTGGGGAAAACAAKCTGGCKTATCTTCAGATAGGAGTTAACTGAYSATTAGCTTGGTTTAGGCATCAAGTTTCACTTCCCTGCTGTTTTTATTGCTGCTAAGAAGCTTGGAAAAAGCCAAAATGAAGATGCTGTACTGCTAAAACCACTGAAAAATAGGAAAAAAGGTAAAAAATGCACACGCACTGAAGAACCCCAAAACACAAAACAAAGCTATAGATGCTCTGATAAACCGGATAAAACATGCTAAACACACTAAAATATCCAAAATTACTTAACACACCAGAAGACACCATGCAGTGTACATGAACTCACAGAATCTTGGGGCTTTCCAGCCCGTGTTGGTGTGGTACCAAAGATGTGACGCACAGGAGCAGGGCCCTCCTCTGCCACACCACACATTGAGTCTTATCCCTCCTTCCAGCTGGAGAGTCAAAAAGTCAGAGGGGTGAAGGACAAACTCTGAGCTTCAAAATATGTCCCTACAGCTGCTTTAAAAATTCTGTCTTACTGATTAGGTATTTGCTGCCTGCTTGAGGACTGTGCTGATCCAGGTCCTTCTCAGCGTGAAGTGCTGACATTTGACATATTATGGATTAACCAGCAGGTAATGGAGGAACCAAACAAAGCCATAAGCTTCCCTGAGCCATCACTCTATCACTATCAGCTATCCCCTAAGCACATCAAACATTCTCTGAGAGATTTAAAGAATAATGACACTATTTGCCTAATTACTTGTTGCACAGTTAACTGATTGTTTTGACAGTAAAATTACTTTAATTTAGATGTCTGATCACATAGGACATGATTTTTTTTTATTTTTACCTCTTTTAATTCATCCCTTATTGCACTGCCACTATTCCATTCTATGTTCCCATGGAGTTTAATCCTCGTGTCTCTAAAATATTAAAATCACTTGTTACAAGGCACAAGGTCAACGTCGCCCTGCACGCAGTGAATGCTAATGCAGATGCTGTGCTTCAAATTCCAGACTGAGGCTTCCAGGAGGAGGAGGGATCAGGAARCCTTTTAAGTGCTGCACTGACATTGGCAGCTTTATTATAATGTCAACAAAACACCAGTGCTTGTGAGGGGTTTTTTATTATTTAGGGAATACCACATAAGAAATGGAATTTTAGCTTGTGGTCTGTGCTAACTGGATGCCTAAAAGCAGCTGTGCAGTGATTTACAGAGAGAGTTAACTGTTAGAKAGAACACTTGTGTGAATGGCAAAATTTGTACCCAAACTAAACATGTGCAACAGACTGTGACTTATTCCTTGGCATGTAAAATTGCCTAAGTGGTATTCGGAGTTGCCTGGCAAGGGGCAGCTCTTGCTGCTTCCAAGAGCTGCTGTCRTGCTTCTGTATTACCACAAGAGCTRAGTACAACTCATRAATATTTGGTGGGTCTTCATATTGTCTCACTGAACCAGAAAGACYTGGTGGTATTTATTCAGCATCTGTGCTCTGGTATCGGGAGGAAAGAATAAAGGTAGGGAGAGAAGCAGACAGGTAATCAGGCAAAATTAATTGAAGGAAGAGAGGCAAAAATCCACTTGACAATGGAGAAGGACAGACGGGTAGCGAGGGGAATTTAAAATGATAAATAAATCYGTTCTGTCTGTCCACATATGTTCCTCACTCCTCATCTGAGTTCCAAGGAAACACAATTCCAAGTGTGGAGACTGGGAAGATTGCAATTATTCAGAGCACAGGAGTGAAATAATCGTGATGAGTATAATCCTGAACTGGAGCGTGCTCATTTCAATTTCTAATCAGACCTGTGCATGGCACAGAATGAATGATAATTACAAGCACYGCAGGAGCTTGTTGCTGTCGTGACTGAAGTCTGATCATTCTCTATCTGTTGTTTAATTAAATTTGCTTGTAAATTCCACATTACATGACATTAAAGATAAGATCCAAAGTTGTTCTTTTAATCCATCAAAACTTCTAAGCCCAAACTGCTCTGTCATGCTTTCTTCCCTGGAAGAACCAGCTAGTAACTAAATCTGTTATTTTTATTGTAACAGCCTGCTCCTTTCAGRCTCATTCATGCATTGAAGCCAAAGGCTGAGTATTCCATGGTGACTTAAACTTTGACTTATTTTTATAAAGTGTAACGGGTCTGATTAGCTATTTATGGAGGCAATCATACAGCCACTGGTGCAGAGCATTGGAATACCTGCAACAGTACAAAAATTATCAGGATTTTCAGCCTTCGGGGACTGTATTTCTGATTTCAGATGCAACAGCTCAGAGGCTGTACAGAAAAGATGCATGGACAAGTGCCTCACAAGTTCTTTCTCTACTTGAGAAAGATCTGTAGGTGGAAACTTGGGGAAAAAGAACAGTTCAGAAAGCTGAACAAGGCTTAGCTCTGCCACTTCACGTCAGCTCTGAAGTCCTTTTTGCACTTTTTGTTAAAAATCTGGAATAACGTCCTTAGAGGTCATGTTGAGCCAACATTTTTTGTTCAAAAGAAATAATTTTCTTTTTTCATATTATATTATCTTTACCCAGACCGACTTAGATTGCTTTATTCTTTTAATTTGATGCCTTTTTTCCTTAAGACAAAATGCAAACTAWCAATTTATGGTATTTATATGGTTTAGTAAAACTCACTATTTTTCTTTTACCAGCAAATATATCCTGACACATCAACTAAGTGAGGTTAGTTTTACACAATGGTCATTRTTGTAAAAACTATTTCCTAATAATAATCATAGAAATACAGAATCATAGAATGGTTTTTATTGGAAAGGACCTTAAAGATCTCCCAGTTCCAGCCCTCCTACCATGGGCAGGAGCAYTTTTTCCTAGACCAGGTTACTCGGAGCCCCATCCAACCTGGCCTTGAGCACTTCCAGGGACGGAGCATCCACAACTTCTCTGGGCAACCTGAGAATCTTCTCAGCACCCTCAGAATGAAGAMTTTCTTCCTAGTATCTCATCCAAACTTACCCTCTTTCAGTTTAAAACATTCCCTCATGTCCTGTTCCTAAGTTCACGTCCGTGGTTCCTTACCCTGCATTTGGTGCTGGTTGCTATCAAAAGCTGTATGATGGGAAAAGGGGTGATAAGAATTTGTGATAGTCTGTGAGAAATACGGTGTTTTTACAGTGATGTGGCATATTTTATGGGTTTGTTTCATATGGTACATTCTCTCTTAACTGCAAAGGGTCCTTCAAGCAAAAATAACCTTTGGTCTTAGCATTCATTAACTCACAGCAGCACAGAGACTGCCACACCCCTGCTACTGCTCGACATGTTCATGTTCTTATTTTAATTGGCACAGGACTGCACTGAGATTTCAATTTCAGTTGGCTAAAACCAATTTATATATGAGATGTGAGTCCAGGAGTCTCATTGTTTTAATTAATGTGATCTCTGTGTAACTAGTTGTCATAAAACAAATCATCTTGCACTCAATTTTAAAGACAAAGCACGCTATTGAACCACGTTAATTGTCTTTAATGAAGATTAATTGCATAGTTGCAGTAGTATTTTGTCCTCATTGTGAGCAAAATAACAATAAAATAAGGATGAGATTTTGGATGAGAGGCCTTTTGTTTTCAGTGAATAACAGCACTAAATGACAAAAATGGTTACAACTTCAGTTTCATCTCTAACTTCACTTTCATCTTGGCCACGTCTCCTGTTAGCACTGTGCTTTGTTAAATGTGTCCAGGTCAAGTATAGCAAACTTACCCTTCAATTCCTAATGCCAGAAGGACACTCATCCTTTTCTGCTTAGCTTAGCCTAGAGACAGTTTTTCAGACTCAATCTTTATTTTTTTCCCGRCATCATTATAGTTCATCATTTTTCCTGTACAAAATTTTGCTTTTTCTGTGTAGGCTATCGGAGGCTGAAGAGATTAGGCTGAAGGCTTTGTTATTGGAGAAATTAGTACTTGCAGGGTGCATATGATGCAGCCAGAGCAAAGAATTCCCATATTCCCAGGATTGCAGGGAGATGAGTGCTGTTACTCTGCTCAATGAAGGGAAGAGGGCAGGCACAGTCCTGCTGTTTGGCATCACGTGTGTGTGTGTGAAGCCGTGCAGTGGGTGAGGAACAAAGCACTCCCACCTAACAAAGCTGCTCTCCTGCTGGCTGTTGGGAATGTGATGCTACAGAGCACTTGGATGTATTTTTTTTTTTTTTTTGCCAGGAAAACAATGGCTTTTGCACTCAGGAACTAGAGTTCTTTGTAATGAATTGTCTGAGAAGCACAGCTACCAAGGAAAAATTTTCTAGCTGCTTTAGTTTGAGCACGCACGTAGACACTGACTGCCCAGATACTTCATGATTAATTAATGTTTTGTGAGTCTGAGAYTCCTTAATTAGACCAACAGTTTGAAATTGCTTTCAACAATGCAGGATGTAATTTATATTAGAAATGCCCATAGTAATTATCAAGACTGGAGAAGAGGTGACCCAGACAGGATTTAACTAAAAAATTGTCAGCAAAATAAATTAAATAAATACTCAGTGTTCCTGGGAGATGAGAGAAGTGAGTCCCTGATCACTCTCTCACTGGGTGRTTTTATGCAGAACTGGTCTGTTGTGCTAATTCAAGGATTGCTTCCTGAAATTTAAATCCCTCTCTCCTTGTCCTCTATATGGTGTCAATTGATGAAATCCTTTAACAACATACCTGTAATATTAGTGGGAATGTGTCAGATTTCTGCAAAGAAATAACTGTATCTCAGACAGGGACCTTCGCATACACCTTCTAGAGGAAGCAGCTATAAATCATTAGCTATCTATTAAGACTTTACTCAACTCATTAATCATAATTAACTTTGGGTTTTTTTTAAACAGGCTGCCTTGGGTTATGTGGTCCAAGACTCATCTTTATAGCACAATGAAGCACAGAAGCACCTTGGCAGATGGGGGAAGCCTAAATAACTCARGGGTTATTGCTGGGGGGTATGTGACACATCACAGTCACTAAACTCCATTTCTGACTCTTGTCCCGAGGGAGAGGACTCTCTTATTTATCATCTCCCTGAGTGAGAAAAGTTGGTGATATCTCCTGATTCCTGTACGGTGAACTTTCCTAAACATCAGATCCACTGGCTGCTGTGGGGGAGAGGGACCAGAGGCAAAAGTATTGATAATAAAAGCAAGATACCCTTGGATCCTTCCCTTTCCCTGTGGATGATGTACGCCAACAGCAGTAACCTTTTACCAGGTTGAAAATACACAGTTTGCACTAGGAATATAAAAATAATTCATGTGTTGTGGGTTTAAACCCATTTTTTCCTGGCCAACGCACCAAAAATGTTGTGGTTTGAACTTGGCCGAAAGCCAAAGCACCCACGTTCCCTCCCCCACCTACTGTAGAGGCAGAAGGGAGAGCAAAAGCCCAATTAACACTAAAATTTATGGCTTTTAGATAAAACATAATTGAGAGAAAGATATGTATATTCTCCAGAAATGGTCAGAYAGGCTGAATAACTTAAGTTGCAAAATAGATTTATTACTAAAAACTACTAAGAAACTACCGCACCGGGGAGAGGAACAGAGATAGAGAAAATTTACAAGGAGAAGAAATAAAAACAGACATTTTAAGACGCCTGTTATTCTTTCTGTGAACTGTCTCTCCCAGGTYGCCCCTCCSCACCCCTCCATGCCTTCCAGGTGCAAGCCGGGAAAGGATGAAAGTTTTAACATAGRTCARACTACTCATTAYGGTTATCGTCCAGCACCATAGGAGAAGAGYYCTTACAGCTCTAGGCTGTGGAAGTTCTTTTCCCAAGAAACAGYCAGTRTATAACTGCTGATGGCATGGGACTCTTTTCTTTACCTCGTGGGAGAAAGGAAAACAGTCCTCCAAGGCTGGCTGCTTCAGTTTCTGCTAAGCATCTACTCGCTTCAGACATGGCGCGGGGGGGAGGGGCGTGGGATGAGACACCACCTCTTCCTCCGCAGAATACAATTTCTTYTAAGCATCAACTSGCTTCAGACGTGAGTGGGGGCCAAGTCTGTTCCCCGTTTTTGGTTTATGATCAGTCCAGTCATCAAAGGCCAGGTTTTTTATCTCGAGTGCAGGGYSTCTCTTTTCTATACAGGTCTCCCATTGAAGGAATAGACCTTTCGAGAACAGCTTCTTTTCTCCATGTCAAGCRCCACAGCAAAAAAAGCAACAGCACCTTGCTGTGATCTTGGGTCTCCATTTTTTTCCTTACATCTCCTCACCCTCCTCCTCTGTCCTCCCCTGGTGCATGATAGTWACAACTTAAAACTAAATGGCGGCTGCCCCTATCTTGTTTTGAATTCTTCTTCAGTACAAGACCATGCATCATCACAGAGGTGTAACTGGCCTGTGCAATTGGCCCAGACCTGACCAGCAGCCTGTCCATCAACCTCAGAGCCACAATAGATTGTTTCTAAAACAAAGGTGACAGGGCTCCTTTTGCTGGAGAAGAAGGAGAAAGCTTCTATAACTTTGTCACAGGACCCATCTTTGTGGTTTCTTGATTCCCGTCCCCCCACCACCGAAAAATTGGACCAAGCAAAACCAGGACATTCACAATGCTGCTTTCAGCTTGAATCTTCCAGCCCAGAGAAATGAGGACATTGATGGGCATGAATAATCAATCAGTTGTATATATCTTCGTCACTCAATATTTTTTTCAGGGACCTGGAAATGAAAATGAGAAATAAATTTCTATGAACATGYTTATATTTATGCACTAACGGCTGASAGTTTTAATTATTTTTTAATATTTCTATTTAAAGCACCAGGCATTTAGTCATCTGATTGCCCAGCCTCTTCCTCAGCATTGCATCAAGTTTATGAATAACCTGCAATGACAGATGGCAAAAGTCATTTTCTGACAGCTATTGATTTCCTGGGTTTGCTGAGAGATTGTGGCAAAYAACCCCATAAACATCCACAGGACAATTACAATACTGACTTCTCAAAAGAAGAACTTACGAAATTTTGCTCTTCTCTTATAATATTTTTCTTAGTTTTGCTCTTTCAGAACCCCTTGGAGTTCWGTGGAATGTAAGCTCTCTGCTCTCAAGCTAGTTAGTCAAATTTGCTGTTTTAAACATGTTTCAGTAATACAGACAGCCATTGTCAGCTGTGGCCCAACAACACTTTCCTGACATGTTGGCAAAATGCTTTCCCATGAAGAATTTCGGAGTGTTACATGGAACACATTCATTTTCTGAAAAAAAAAAAAAAAAATTCCCAAGAGCTGGACCAGGGACCTGACTGCGTATTTGTTGCCTGAATGTGCTTCTTCCTGCTGGTGTTTTCAAAAATTGCAAGAAATAACATTTTAGTGGAGTACAACATTAGTAGTTTGTCTAGAAAAGTACTGTGAAAGCCATGCTTTTAAAGAAAATAAAATCCATCTTCATTCTTTAATTAGAATTGAAGAATTGATTTAATTGAAGAGTATCCTATGACTTGCATTTGCATGTTCTAGACTAACCCTGTAGGTSACTAGAAATACAGTTTCAGTTCTGCAGAGCTGATGCACCTCAGCATTTTTTGTTACATCTGAAGTGAAACTCAGAAGACAAAATRAATCTTGCAGAAGGCAAGGTCTTCAATAGCCTAATCAGTTTATTTTAAAGGAATTGAGATTTTCTGCCTTTTGGGCAAAAGCTCAGCTCTCATTAAATTGAAAATTTTAATGTCAATTTTAAACATCACTAAGTGACATTTATTTGAAAATCGCTGTCTACATGGCTTTTTTTTCCCTTTTCTTCTCTTTTTTTTTTTTTTTTTTTTTTTTTTTTTTTTTTTTTTTTTTTTTTTAGTAAAGTTACCATATTATGTGCTAATTATTGCCAACCTCTGTATTGGGTTTAAGTTGCCTTCCAGGTCCCAGCAGGAAAAGGTCTGTGAGCTGAGCTGACCACAAGGTTGACAAGGTCAATTCTGAGGGCATTTTCATTGCTGCTGGTACTTGCAAACAGAGAAAGAAATTAACTTCTATTAATTTCACATTGACATACTGAATTTTGACTAAAGCTTTAATAAAAAAAATAATAAAGGCAATTAGTTAAAATGGAAAAGAGTGCAGAACAGTACTTCCAAACTTCCATAAGGGCAARTATTTTGGTCAGGGGACAGTCTGATCTGCTGTCTTGTCAGTTCTGATGCAGCAGGTTTTGTTCACAAGTCTCTGTATCCCTGCCACCCTCTTTTTGCTGCMGCAGGAGACACAGGCTATAAATGCACTTCCCACAGGAGCAGGAGAGATCAATACACAACTCATGAAGTTTCTCTTCCAGGCCAGAATTCCATTGYACCTAAGGAAGGACAGGGGTGCACTGTTCATATAAAAAGCACATGGCAAAAAAAAAGACACTCTGTTCTGCATCTTCATTCTTCTCCTGCTACTTATTTGCCACAACTTCTTTCTCCTGGTACCTGCACTTTGAGCAGCCTGTTCTCTTGAAGGGTGATTTCAGGTCTTTGGCCAAAAAATAAAGCAGCTTTTCCTGACATGCCAGCAATCTGAGCCAGATGTAACCCTCAGCACTCTCAGCATGGACGTTCTAGAGACCTTCAGCCTCAAAGCAGCCCAACACCCCATGCTTTTAGTCAGGGAATGATCAGAGAGAAAAGGAGCAGCAGCCACTTTTCAGGAAGGTGGGAGAAAGTGAGAGAGGACCTGATAAGAGAGCAGTGACTGTCTATTGCCTAGATAATAGTGTACAATTATTCCCCAGATATCAATAAATTCACTGATTATCTGGCACAGACCACACTCATTTCCTTGCACATATCTGGGATAAATTTGTCCCATAGCAGTTCATAGATGCAGGAAAAAACATGGCCCAGAACAGACGAGCAAGCCCTCATCTCCATCRTGAGACTGTCACATTGGGAGACACCACTGTCCCCTCAGATCTGGAATCCKTGGAGGAAATATAAATTGGCCAAATGTTAATGTGGTCCTATAAATTACAYTTCTGCACTAGAATAAAGCTTGATGTTTGCATGTTTTCCCTGCCCTGGGTCAATTTAACCTGCTAGATCAGTAGAAGCTTTCTCAGTAAATCTTAATGTTTAAATTTCAACCTCATTCATTATGAATTAAATTTTCTGTGTGATAACATGCAATTCAATATGAAAAATTACTCCAAAAAACAACAGATAACTGCAAAATTGTCAGGAAAAAAGTGCTGTGGTATTTCATAATTATCCTGTATTTGAGTCAATGAATGGAGACCATATCTTTCAAAGCTATAGGTTGATTTTGGGAGCAGGAGTTGACTGTTCTATAAACCCTTTCTTCACAGTCTCACAGTTAAAGCAGAGAAGATTTTTTACAGAAACTTGTCAGAAAAATCTAAAAAAAGGAGTGTAAAACTAGACTGTAGAAGTGGATGTTACAGCCAGTGCACACAGTTCTGTGCTAGAAAGTGCTTTCTTTTCTGAAAAGGGTTGAGAGCAAAATACACAAATAGAAAATAAATTGTACTGAAACTAATGAAGACTGGGGTTTCCTAAGCTGTGCTTTCATACTCCCTAATCACTCCCCAGAAATACTTCCACCTTCAATTTCTGTGCTGCGATTCCTCGTCTCAGCTTTCTCTCAAATCACCTACTAATTAACCAGGACTATTAGCAGCAAGTATTGTGATGCAAGCCAGAATGGAAGTCCTTATTGGTCAAATATTTTATGGTGTATGGAATGCAGACCATTCTCATGGCTCAGAACCAATAAAAATTGAGGTTCCATTACACAAAACCTTATTTTTCACAAGCTGAGAAGTTCATATTGTCCAGTGGCTTACAGCTCTCATATAAGTTTAAATACAAGGGATTACTTTGTTCAAAATTAAGAAGGAACTGATAGACAAATGTCAATTGTTTAAAATAAAAAAAATTTAGACAGAAATACCCCAGGTATGATTTTAACCCAATCTAAAAAAATTCAGGATTTGAGTCTTCCTGTAAGAAAGCATTCTTGTCTTTTCAGCCTCAGTAAAAAATTTGCCTTCCTTATCTCCTGCAAAAAGAGCAAGGAATCCAGAGATGAACCRTGCAAGAAGACTGGGGATTGTGAATTTCTAGAGTTTCCTGTCACAGATATCTGAGGAAGATGATAACTTGAGGAAGCACAAAAAGGGGAGAGTTCATGGTCAGCAAGTTCCCAAATAGATACAGTGCGGCACTCCAATCCCAAACACACATAATCCATAACTCTGGATGTGAGGGTAAGATGGGRAAGGGACAGCAGATGGCAGGCAGGTTTGTGTGATCTCCTAAAGAGCCTCTACTCCTGCTAATATTAGAGACAGAATCCTGGACTTTACTTTGTCATGCCATTCAGAKGCTTTTGAAACAGTTTTTGAGAGCAGTATGAACGCTCCTTCAGTTTCCCTTCAAGACTACAACCAYTGAACAATTCCTTAAGGAGATTCCACCCACAATGGCAGGCTTGTAGTTGGATTTTCAGCAATACCACTCTTCTTCTCAATTCCCATTTYTCAGTTATTACTCAGTATCTGATACTTTTCCTGCAGGAAAAGTCCATGCAATAAAAGGCAGCCTTTGAAGTTTTCCTTACAAGATTCTTAGGAGGAAGACTTTTACTCCCACAACTGTACAGGCATGAAATACGTAATCAAAATGTGTTCATGTAACACTTTCCCAGGCAGAAGCCAGACTTTTAAAAAATAATTAAAATGCCCTGCATAAAAATATTATAAATATAGGATTATCCTATGTATAGCAAAGTTATCCAACCAAAGAGCACCTGCCTACACATAAGGCTAACACAAAATTTTCAGTCTTACAAAACATCCCAACTTTCCCAAGGCCTCACTGGCAAAAAAGAAACAGTTGTGCAAAAACTACTTCAATATTAACACTTGAAGAGATTCTCTAAAGGCTCCTATAGTCTACTACAATATTTTGGCTTTGGGCCACTCCCACAGCACCTCTAACYTTTACACGATGCTGCGTTTCCAGCAGGCACAGCTGCCCAGGCCCAGAGCCCTGTCCAAAACTGCACTTGCTGCAGCACTTCCTTTAATTTATGAGTGCACAAGCCAACCCAGCCTCCAGGATTAGCAGAATTCTGGCCACAGTTTTTAAAGGTCTGATTTTGAACTTCTGGACAACCAGATTTAGAAAGAATTCAAGAATGTGCATGCTTTTGTATTTAACTTTACTTGCACAGTACATAATTGTATCAGTAAATCCTAACTCAGACTTTTAGTTGATGGAGCTACAGCTGGGAGGATGTCCTTCATCCTAACAGCAAGAAAACAACAATTGAATTAAATCTGYAGCAATGATTGTCTCCCCACCATGCCCCCAGTGTGAGCTGCATCCTCAAGATCAGCACGCCTCATTAGAAATCAGGTGGTGTTTGGATATTTGCTTCTGCAGCGTTGCAAATTAAAAGCAGCTGACAAATTAAAAACAGTTAATTGTGCACTAAGTGGCAAATTAAGCATTTATTTSCKTTGAAAAAATTAATAGCGGGAAACCATAAAGGCAAATGCATTTACTGCAATAATCACAATTTAGATGAAAGAACACAATTTTTTATAAGTTCAAGAAGAAAAATACAAGAACTTCTGAGTATTTTAAGCCTTATGTTTCATGGAAAGTATAAAGGAGTCTGAAAAGAAATTTTAATAGTTTTTTTTAAATCCTAAATCCAGACCAAAATAATTACCAAAAAAATCCAGTTCAGCAAGACCATTGTACTTTTTAGCGACTGAAATAYTAACACTGAGTAAAAACAGCACTGAAAACCAAGAAAGAAGAGAAGTTTTCGATCCTGTTTTGCAAACATCCCTGAGATATCAGATTTGCTTATTTTCCCAGTTTAGGTCCCYCTTTTCCATTTCCTTCACATACTTCAAAATCACAGCAACATCAAAGCCATGATAATAGATCMCTTGGTAAAACTGTTGGGTGTTATAAACATAATTATGAACTGCAAATATATATAAAACAATAAAAAATAGATCAAAATAGATTGCTGCAAATCAACATCTGCAAAAGTAGGTGTAGGATCTGGCTCAATATGCGCTTCCCCAGTGCAAACCCCAGCCTGTTCTGCATCCACCACTTGCAAATGCTGCTCTCTGCTGGTATTTGTTTAAAAGCATCGAGGAAGACCAGCTCCCTCCTTCCTCTGATTTGGCCTTCGTGGTGGGAAAGRGACAGATGTGCAATAGGAGAAAGTGGTCAGACAGGATGTCCTGCTCCATCATCTTCATTTCACACGTTACCAGCTGGCAGCCCATGTCTCAGAATTAAATACTCCCACTTCCCACTTAAAAAGTGACTGATGTCCTAATAGCTTCTCTCCAGAGGAAAAAAATAAAAAGCAGCTTTATTTGCATTCCATTCTAAGTCTTATGAACTATTTAGGGCAAATACTAAAATTCCAAATTGTGTTGCATGTTACATTTTCAGTGATTTAAACAACTACAGTGGTTTTTGTCTGGGGTTTGAAATTCAGTGTACTAAATCAATGAGCCAGTTTTTCCCATTCCTGCAGGAGATGAGGAAACAACAGCTGAACACAATTTTATGAGGCTGCAAACTGATCCCTTGAGCTCAGTTTTCTTATCCTATTTCTCTATGATCCACATCAGGGCTCAGGCTACTTGAAATTAGGAAATGGAAGGGGAGAGGACTTGTCTTATCCCAGTGGCTGGGATCTCTTCCAAACCCACAGAGTCTTCATTACATCTGGGTGGATCCACGGAGGCAGCAGATCCCTGTGCTCACTGGGTTAAAGATGAAGTGCAAGATGTGCAAGCACGACCATACCTTCAATTTCACCCTGTCCTGAAGAGATTTTCTGAATCCTGATCTAGCATTAATGTGGAAGTTTAGTTTTGYTGATTCCTGATGTAGCATTAATGTKGAAGTTTAGCCTGTTTCTGAATGGTTGATAGCATCACTTTTTTTGACAACATGAGAACATCATGTTTTGAGAAGTGACACATTCCCTTCCTGTAGTATTAATCTATAAACGAAGTTTCCAACAGTCTGACGGAGTTTCAGCAGGGAAGTGCTGTCAGAATTACCTGAGTTGAGGCAGCTGAAAGTAATGAAGAAGTAATGAATTCTACCAGACAGAACCCAAAACACTTCAATCATGCCTCAAGGAGGCATATAAACTAATAACTCTGTATAGGTTATTTCTTGATACAGAAGCAGCTAAAGTGGCAGTAGCCATGCAGAATTAATCAGTATCTCTAACAGCAATATCCCACATCTCTGCTGAGCATCAGCTATTTCAGATCTGGCCAGATCTTCTTCCAGCTACACCCCCGAGCTCCTCCTGCTAAAGCCTGAGGTGTAACCTCGTGGGGAATACAGAGGGGCTGACTGTGGCTCACTCAATTCATTAACTTCTAGAGCACATCAGGATGGGAGAGCCAAAAAGGAAGGAAAACCGAGGAAGGCTGAAGACAATGAACAATTGTTCATTTTTCCTGAGTAGAAACATTATTAAAAACTCCCTATTGTTTAGGCACAAGGGTCAAAACTGACKAGTCAAAGTCTGAAAAATAATCAAGAATTTATTAAGGACTTAACTGACCAAATACTGTAAGGAAACACTGTAAGAAATACAGCTGGTGGTCAATGAAAATGCTTGATTTTTTTCCAATTGCCAGCAAAAAACATGGAGAAACTAACAAAATGCATGCCTGCCTGAAAAATGCATGATTTGTTAGGTTCTACCTGTATTATAGGTACCTTGGTGTATGCACATCTAATTCTAAAATTCTAAATTCTAAACCAAGAATAACCAAAACACGCACATTTGGTGCTSTAATGAAGTGGGATGTGACATCAAAGACAAATTATTGTTACCTCCTTGAARCATGAGGCTCCAAAATCTGACTGGAGGGTGGTTTTTGCAGCAATGAAACGCCACGGATGAGAGGTAAATGTTAATTTTTGGTGTAATCTGTTCCATAGCAATGTTGAGTAAAGCCATGTTAACTTCTTTCAAAAATATCTGTAGTCTGTCTCTGCCTTATGGGAAGAGGCTTCCAGATACAGGAAGTTCAAGATAAAATTAATAAGGCAAAAACTGTTGAAATAATCAGCTGTCACTACCCCCTCACCAAAGTGGGGTTTTTTAAGGTAAAACTATTTGGTCTCAAAGTCAATCTCTTGACAAGTTTCTTGAGTCCCCAGTRTATGCAGTTTATAACCTCCAACTTGTTTTTTACTAATCGTAACATTTTTTTCATAATTGAGAAAATAAAATAGTCTTTGAGAAATGTGGGACTATTTTATTAGAACTGCCAGACTGTCAGAAATCTGAAAAGGAAAATAAAACTCTGCTCAGGACTAATTCATCCATACTTGATTTAACCATACTTGGCTTTCCCTGAAGATGTAAATGGTGACTAAGCCTTGACTTGTTAATCAGAAATGCTTACACTCAAATAAAATGTGATTTCTTCAAACACATTAATATGAATAAATCTGGCTTGGTGAATCAGTTGCAAGTGCCATACTAAGAAAATGGAATCTCAAGAGACATAACAAATAATAAATTCTTTGCAGGAAATTCATCTTTTTTCCCACTTACTCACAGGAGGTTTACATGCAAAGCTTGTATTGAAGTTACTTTTAATTAACATTAAGCACTTACAAAAATACTTAAAATTGGAATGCTGGGGAAGGGGGAGGAAAAGAAGTTAAGATCTATGTCTTAATTTAGATCTGCAGGTTTTTATAAAAGTTTTGGGTTTATGAAACATAGAAAGAGTGACTCCTGAGAACTGACACTTTCTGTATTATCCCATTATTCTAGGACAGGTTCAGCTGAAATGTGTTCCACTTTAACCCAAGAATAAATMATTCTATAGTGTTACTATGAATCTGGATACAATTAATTTGAGGAGTTCTGATTATATTTGCTGGCTTTAATAGTTGCATGATTCTGGTTAATACCTATACCCAGGAACATTCCACGTGGCTTTGAAATAAACTTCCAAAGTCTCACCTCTTTTTGTTACATGTGACTGTACTGACACAATGTTTTGCAGATTTATGGAGGCTAATTTCTCTCAGTGTGGGAAATTTGTGTTGAGGTAATTCACATTATTGCAAAACTGATTGAAGGATAACGTGCTCCTAACCAAATAAAGCCAGTAAAATCCAAATGAACACATGCACAGTTTCCTGAAGTAATGTATTACATCAGGGAATATGAAGTAATGTCTCTAAAAGAATTTTGACCCTTGAACATTGCAAATCTAATCTGAGGGCACTCTGGAATGGTTGGGGAAAGTCAAAAATGACAGTTTTCCAGTATGACACATAAGTTCAAATATATTTAAATAAMAGCCTTTAAATCTTTAAATAGTGCATTCAGTGTATTTAACCAAAAATAACTGGAACACACTTAGCAGCAAAGCTGCTACATCTACCTAAATTCTACAGATTTTCACTAGGAACTTTCCATAGGAACTGATGGAGCAGAAGTTTTCCTCACTGTTAAAAAATGAAGACATTTCTAAAATCCTGTGTGTTTTTGCAGCAAAATCAGCACCCCCTCCAGASAAAACTAGTGTTTTGCCTTGTTAAAGTGGTGATGAAGTACCAAGGCATGACCCTGAACAAAGGGTGTGTAAGAGCAGGCCTGGCTTCTGAAATTCTAAACTCATTTAGAATCMCTCTAAATCTCTAAACTTTAAATCACTCTAAAACCTCAAACTCCTAACATTCTTAAACTCATGCTCCTGTGCCTCTCTTCTTCGCTGGAGATTTCCTGAATAAGCCTTTGTGAGTGGTTTTTGCAGAGATATTGGCAATAACAAGCGCACACCAATTTTCAGGAAAAAAAGTGATGGATGACAGTGTTTTCCTGCAGCCTCTGAGGCTCTCCTAGGCCAGACAGGCCAAACACCCCTTGGGTTTGCTTCATGGCTGCTCCTTTATTCCTCCAAATCTTGCTGAGTCTTCGCATGCAAACCTTGGGCCACTTTTTTGAGTGAGCTCACACATTTCTACTGCCCTGCCTGGAAGTGAATCTCTCCCAGTGCCATGAGCAAGGAGGCTCTGAAGAAAATGACCAAAATCAGCATTCAAGTAGGATGGATGGATAATGGATGGATGGATGGATGGATGGATGGATGGATGGATGGATGGATGGATGGATGGATGGATGGATGGATGGATAGTGGATGGATGGATGGATGGATGGATACTGGATGGATGGATGATGGATGCATGGATGGTGGATGGATGGATGGATGGATGGATGGGGGGATGGATGGATGGATGGATGGATGGATGGATGGATGGATGGATGGATGGATGGATGGGTGGATAATGGATGGATGGATGGATGGAGGGATGGATGTATGGATGGATAGATGGATAATGGATGGATGGATGGATAATGGATGGATGGATGGATGGATGATGGATGCATGGATGGATGATGGTTGGATGGATGGGGGGATGGATGGATGATCTCTTAGCTGAAAATTAATTAAAATACTTTCTATGTTTATTTATCTCCTTGCCAGATTAATTTTCAGTCAGATCAGAGAGGCAAGTCATCTCATCAGACGCTCAGAGTAGTGATGATCCTAAAATAAGCACTAAAAATAATACCTTTTAAGAATATAGGCACCACATTCCATGGTGTTTGATCAGATCTTACACGTCTTTGAAGACAWCTCAACTTTGAAGTCTTTTTTGTCTTTAGCATCAATAAATTTTGGAATTAGTATGACACTAAACTTGCATGGATTAAGTGATAATTGCATAATTTACATAACTGTATTGTTGCTGGATGCTAAACTTGTTATGTATCAGAGATACTTGATTTGAGTGTCAGAAAATCACATGTATAGCTTAGAAATTGCTGCAATTACTGTTGTTAGAATGGGAAAAATGTATTTTCTACCAGTGGAGGCTTTTTAGAAAAAAATAAATGTTGGGAACCTGACTGGGAAAAAAAGGCTAAAGCCTTGTTCTTTTGCCTTGAGAATGACTACTGTAGYACAGGAATTTTAGGTACAGCCTTGATTTAAGTACGAAGTGATGTGTTCCAAATTTAAGTTCCAAAGTGATGTGTCTGCAATAAAATATCTCCTATTTGTTTTGGCTAAACAACAGAACAATTGCTTCAAAACAATTAATAAGTGCTTGGTATCCTGTCTTCTCTCATACTGCCATTGAAGAAAGAAAGAAAAGAAGAAAGAAAGAAAGAAAGAAAGAAAGAAAGAAAGAAAGAAAGAAAGAAAGAAAGAAAGAAAGAAAGAAAGAAAGAAAGAAAGAGAAAAAGATATCTTTGAAAATACATCTACCCATTGCCACTTTACTGTATTCCAGTCCATAATTTGAAAATTATGTTACTTTAGTTTATAATTTTAATCCCCTTTCACACAGGTATGAACATTCTCTTAGGGTAATTAAATTCTGCTTACCCTGTTGTTGATTTGTTTCTCAGATGCTGTTCACCTACCTGAAAGATATGGCAGAGGTTCAAGAAAAGGGTTTTTTCCCAGTTTGCTGCCAGAAGGTGTTAGGGTGGGCACCCTCTGGGTGGAGCAGCTGTAAGCTTGTTCAAAATTAAACAAAAACCTGCATTGGTAGGCAAAACAAAACAATCATTTTTTTTGCCACCACTGAGGCCATTGGTATTCATAGTTTTTGATAATGAAGATTTGAAAATGCTTGGCAAATTCTTTTTTGAAAATGACTGCTTTTTTTCTTGATTCTTCCACTAGTTTTCTGCAGGCCATAATTTAGGAAAAATGGAATTAACACTGGTGCCAAACTGGCTATGTGAAAAACAGACACATTATAGGTTACTCCATTTCAGTTTATTTCCCACTTTCATGTAAGGAAATGAAAAACAAATTGAAATTACCAATTCCAGTAAAAATTTTTCAATACCTTTATATGATAAAATGCCATCTTAATRCTGTGTTGACTCCTGCTCAGGCATTCAAGAGTTGAAAGAAGTGTAGAATCTAAAGATTGCTGAAAAGATTTTTGGTTCTTATGTCTAAATTACGAAAAGAATGAAACATCTTTTATCTTCTGGGTCTTTTTTTTGTTGTTTCTTCTTGTTCATATAACCTTAGAACATGTAAGAATATCTGGTAATATTCCTAATATCTTCCTATGCACTGAATTTTAGGAGGTGAGTTAATTCTTCAATTTGTTCTTTCTTGTTATGAAGACTGCATGAAATAGTTCATACTGCTCGTATTATGTAGAATACAATCTGGAAAGTTATGTAGTGATAAACAGAAGGAAATATTTAGTGGTGAATTTATCACATTCTTCTGGCTGTTTTGGAAATATCAGTAACAACTTCGTGGCTGAATTTTAACCTTTYGCTTAGACAAATATACAACACTGATCTCCTACACATTTGTCTCAATGTTTTTTCATTATTTTTTAGTGTGAGATGCTTTTTTTCTGGTCGAATCTGGTTTGAATTTCACACATATTTGAAACTGTACTTTATGCTTGCCAGTTCCACATTCCAGACACAAAAATTAGCTGAAGAAATCACAATTTTGTTTCATTACATTGCTCCACAAAGTTCTGGGAGCATTTGCTGTTGCTGGATATGTGTGTACATGTGTCAATTGGAGAATTAATGATGCTGTGATGGGAGTGTTTGGGAGGCAGAGAAGCCCGTTATAAACTTAGAAACAAAATTTTATTAGACTSACATTCTTTAACTATGCCAGTGCTTAGTTCATATCCACCTTGGTYTTTATCACTCCATAGTCAGTGAATCGTTTGCAGTTTCTGAGGCTTTTTGTTTGCTCATTTCTTTGTTGGCTTTCCTTAGTACCTTGTCCACCAAACAGCCCAMCCATCAAATCCATCTCYMTGCAATTTCAAGAGGAGGATTTTGTGGGGGACAGTGTCAAAGGCCTTACAGAAGTCCAGAGAGATGACATTCATGGTCAACAAAGACATTTATATTATACAAATGCCAGAGCACCTGTTGATAAAAGTATTGAAGATTTACTCTGATACAATTTTTAAGATCCTGTCATCTTGCTGTGTAAGCACCTAGAAATTAATTCTGGGGAAACCTGAGCTTTGTTTTGATATTTGTCTAGTGCCAAGCACAGCGGATTCTGYTTTATGACTAGGGATTTTTGCTATAAATAAGATTAAAATAATAATTAATACAGTGTTCTATTGTAAAATGAGAGCCTAAATCCAGGCTGAATACGGGCTGAATGAGAAGGTGGAACTCAATCTCCATGTTGAGATGAGTAAACAAAATCCCGTCACGCTTTATCTATTAATTTTTCTCAGGACTAGCCTTTATTGGCATGTAAATAATATTTGTATTGTGTAGATTTGATAATGAAAAATACATTGCTAACTTTTCACAAGAGATTGCTTTCCCCTTCAGTGGAAATGTATCCTATAGTGAGATCATTCTGACAGGTTTTTAATTAGTCCTTSTGTTAGGAAGAGATTTCTTTCTGGGAGTTTGGTTGTGCTAAAAGCATTTGGTTTGGATCTTTCTCATGTACCTAGGGGTAAGAGACTAAGAAATGATGATGGACTTTTTCTTCCACTTGAACATTAAAGTGAAAAAGGTATAAACTGTCAAGCTCTGTCTGCCTGATTTTAAAGTTAATGGAATAGGAGAAGTATCTGAGTGAACAGAGAATTTACTTGCATAAAGTCTGAAAATCTGACATCTATGAATATACTATTAAAAAATAATATATGATGAGCCAGATTCTAAAAAAAAAATTTCTTTGCTTGACATTAGTCAGAGCCTTTTTATTAATTCATGCATTAATGTTCAGCAGATACAAAGCCTCTTCCCTAATAACATATTTTTTGTAGGTGGCAAGTTCATCAAAATTCGGTTCGGGCACTTTAAATGACCTGACTGCAGGCTACTGTTARTATGTTCTAGCAAAATCAGGGTTGTCTTTTGAAATGCTTTAATGTTGTGAAATCCCATGACCTTAGATTGTAACCCTTCTATAAACYAAAAGGAGTTCTGATGCTCCTCATGCTTCAGCATTTGGATAAATTTGTAGGAAAGGTGTTCCGTAAACAAAACTGGTGACAAAGCATAGTCACTACAGAGTCCACAAATTTGTTTGTACAGTTTTGGCATTTGATTTCATTCCTCAGTATGTTGCTSCTCACAAAAAGCTGCAGGACGCTCCTACAGGTGAGCTAGGGCTGGTTCAGATGTCCCACGTGGCCAACGGTGGACACAGAACAGCAGAGATGGATGGAGAAAACCTCCCCTACAAACTCAAGCAGAAAACGCCGATCCCGGTGCTCCTCTGGATAGCAAGAAACCTCAGAACACCCAGATGGGCAAAGAGACGAGCAGAGTCCCGCGGCTGCAGACGGGATGGAGCAGAACTCGACCACTGCAGCTGGAATCCCAGGGGTCCCCAGCAAGGCACGGGGGCAGAAGATCACAGTGCAGCAAACAGGAACCGATGACAGGAGCTGGGTTCTGCAGCAGCAGGTCCACCGACCTCCCCCGAGCCAAGCAGGGCAGGAAGTGAAGCTACACCCTGCCCCGCAACACACACACACACACACACACACACACACACACATCCTCCCCAAAACCAAAACTCCCTCGAGAACTCCACTCTGTCCAAAGAGAGGGAATAAAAAAACSTGCCAGGCAGGAGGAGTGCCCAGGGAGACCCTTYRGGTGGGGYRTAGGTTCTTTTGTCTTCCCCAATYGCCCAACMATCAAAAGAATGACTTGGCAATCAGTGTATCCCAGCAAYAAAATGGGAAAGAAAATTCCCCAAGAAAGRAAACAAAAGGAGAAACCTTTACCAACAACACCCCCACARAACCTGAGCTGAAGATTTTGATATCAGAGGATTTGCTGAAGAGAAACCCSCAGTGCAAGTACCAAAGGCATAAGGCTCAGTGCTGCTTCTCAGCACCTTCCTAGTCCCTCCTGCTACTTAGTGTGACACATTTTAATGGTGTTATWTTAAAGGAATTATCTGTAAAACGCAGGAATTTTTGGTATTGTTTCTGTTGTCCTAAATTCTCAGATTTTGGATTACTCSTGGTGTCAGTTATTTATGCCATTGRACAAGTGGTTATATTAATACAGACAAAATTATCTGAGATTTGCATAAATTATTTTCAAAGAGCAGAGAGARTTTAAATGAGTCTTATGTAAATTAAGAAGAAAACAAATATTCCAGGAAAACTCTTAGCAGTGCCCCGGACTTGCTAGGGGAGAACATAAGACTATGTCTTTTGGGAGAAGTGCTATATTTAATTACTTAAGGATTCTTGTGAGTGTTAAAAACCTGTCCTTCACTTTTTTTCTTTTTTTTTTTAATAAAACCTTTAGACAACAAAGCAAATCAGGGATGTCAAAAGCAAAGCAGCACTGTTGTTCAGCCATCTCCCTTGATGCCTTTTATATTCAAGGCCTGTAAGCCTTCTATGGCCTGACTGATGAGAAGGGCAGCTCACCAAGGACCCGTTAGCAGCTGATGGTAAAAGCCACCAGGATGGCATTTTGTATCTCAGAGATCTCTTGCCAAGACTGTTGTTTTTGGGAAATGTGGTGAGAGTGGTTTCAGCCTTGATAATTCCACTGCTGATTACCAGAGTGCTGTTATTTATGTATAATAACAAGTGCTGCTATTTATGGCCACTGCTCCAGTAGTTGATTGGCCACACACCATCCATAGCTGGTCACAAAGAGTCCATCATTTGTCACTGCACCCCTCAATCAGCCACGTTCTGCTCCATCTCAGGATGAACTGGTGAGCATCAGCAGTTGTTCTTCTTTATGGAATCGCTGCTAAATTCTGCTTTGCCRACCATGGTTTTTCCTCCCTCGTAAACCAAGAAGGAATATCATTCAGGTGAATAAACACAAGAAAATTGTATTTCTATTAAAAACTGTTCCATAGCAGTCTGCCTACTTGCAAAACTACTATCAGAATATCTGTGGAAAAAATCTTTAACCAGTCGATTTTACTCTCACTTCTGACCTGGCTAACAAGGTCATCTGTTAATGGGAACTTAACCAGACAAAGTCAAGTTACTGTGACAAGACCCCTTTTTCAGAAATAGAAGACAGCTGTTTTCAGATTTCAGAAAGAGCTTGACAAATAGAACAAAATCCTACAAGTAAAAATAAAAACTTTCAGAGTCAAAGGAGCTCTTTAGGGGAAAAAAAAAACCCACCTGCTAATGAGAAAATAATCAGTACAGATAGAAACAACAAATTATTTTCTTCCAAACAAGGTAAGATTTTATCAATTGAGATTCTCCTAAGTTTTCACTTTAAAAATTTCCATAATATTGAAATAATACTGAAGGTGAAATTAAGATTTGTTATTACAGAGAAAATGAACTTCTGTCAAAAACAGCACTGGAGAAAACTGTGCATGTGAAAACTAAGRCCTTCTGKCATGTCTGCTGTTCAGATCATTCTGACACCATTTTTCTGAAAAGCCAGCAAGGATGAAACAGCCAAAGTTCCTCCATTTTGAAATTCACAGGAATGTTGTGTACTTTTACATAGAGTTTAAGACCTCTGAGTGCTTCCACTTAGTCTAAAATAGAAATAACATCAGCTGCGGCCTTACTAGAAGCAATTCTTTTACCCCTTTAACAAGAATCAGATCAGGGAAGAAATAAATGTTTTTTACAARTTTGCTCCTCCTCTGTTCACTGCTCTGTCACCACTCTTGTAACGATTTCAGAGTTCATTTGGTCATTGAGGCTGATGAATGGCATGGATTCTTCTGTATTCCTTCTTTTTTTGGTATAACATTTCAGGAATAATCATTCAGCTGCTCTCCCTCCTCCACTTTCATCAACATTCTTTGTTCTTGACCTCCTTGACCGTTCTAGACCTTCCTCTGTCTCGAGGGTAACHGTCTTGGCTATTTTGAATTTTGAAGATGTGATTTGCTTCTAGAAATGTTTTTTTTTAATATGTGTGAATTAGGCATGTGCTACCCCTGCTTACTATGGCGATCTAGACTGRAAGTTTTTTTAAACTCATTCCAGCTACAGTGAAATATTTAAACTATTTTGAATCCCTTGTGTAAACACAGTGATCTTGTGATACAGATTCAGCAGCAGATCTTTGCGCAGCCCATGTCAAACACTCTTCTTTTATGGTGAAGGAACTGATCAGGGAAGGAAGAAGACCTTCTTTTCATAGTTTGCTGAAGGTTTGGTGACACTCACAGTACAGYCACCACCCTGATGGTTGCTCCAGTCCAAAATGTTAATTTTATATGGAGAAGATGCATGAAAAGAGAATAGGAGATAATGTCAGAGAAAAGATATTTACTGAAGAGTAACTGCAATTCCTTGACAAAATTCCCCAAGAGGCAAGGCTGAAGTTTTTGCTGTGTGAAGCTTCTCCACCTGAYTTGAGGAACTCTACAGGAACCCATGTCACAGTTCTTTACCATGGTGGCTGCAATGAAAAAGAGTGAAAACAGAGTCTAAAACCATGACCAGACTGGGAGCTACTTGTAGGAACAGACCAATTCTACCAAAACATTGCGTGTGGCACAAGATTAAGAAATGCATCTCAAGTGATGGYGCTTGAACTGTAGAAGTTAATTTCAGAAAGTTTACATTTAACTCCCAGAAGTCTGTGTGCTGCTGYAGAAAATGAAGCAATATCAGTCCTGAAAAGTTAACATTATAATAACAAAATATCGAGGGAGACCCCAARAGGGAAGTGATGCTGAAAATGTTGATATCATAAACCAAGAATTTTCAGGCATGCTTTGAAATAGTTTTAAATGATTGCAGAGAATAACAAGTGGGAAAAAATGTAAGGAAAACACAATTGTGTGCTCTTTATAGTAATTTGCCTCTCTGACAACTCTGTTTCTCAGAGCTGAAGTAGTTTTRAGTGTGTTTAAGTAATTACTGGAAATTGAGTTGCTTGTTCTATCTCATATTACAGATGACTGTGCACCCTTCAAAAACACTGAGGCTGCAAGTAGAATATATTAGGGTGTTCCTTACCCTAACAAAGTCCTATCAATTCTTGATAGACAATTGGCTKCTGTTAAGAGTTCGACATTTTTAACGTACAGAATAACACTTAGAGCTTTTTCTCTTGCAATGTTAAATCTGCAGATGGCAGCTCCTCTGTCTYTTCGTAATTGAATGGCACAAGCAGAATCCTTCAGCAGACAGTTTAAATCATTATCTCAGCATGGTGAATAATTGCAGACATCAAAATCAACACTACAAAAGGAAGTGACTTCAGAAGATTTCAAGAATGTTCTAGGTAAGTATACAAATGCTCTGCAGTTAAGCTGCAGGGATGGCTACTGAAAAGCATATCCACCTGATCAAAGTTGAAAGCTTTAACTACCAGAAGYCTGCCTTCTGTATTTTGACAGCCTTCCATTTGTCTGTGAATAATAAAGTCAAAGACATTATTTCACATCACTTTCAACTGAGTGGATTCATAACTGGTAAGACATAAACACCAATGGAGATGAATGAGAATATGTTATGTGATTGTATTCTGTATTTAAAATTCAGTGATACTTKGAAATCAAATGCTCCTTTAGAAGACATTAGACATGTATTAGACATTTTAAATGTGTGCTTGGCACTCGGAACTGCGTGCTGTGAAAGGTTCTGTYGCAAAGAGGTTTGTATGATAGCCTGTAACAAATTCAGAAAGTGAATATGCAAAGTGTCTACTCTGTCAAGACTTTTTATTGGGATTGTCTGAGATGGGCACRCACTGTTGCTTCACTTTCTCTTTAATACATGAGAAATAAGACAGAGTCATTCCAGCTCCTTTCAGTTACAGAGTCCCGAMCTATCATTCCATGTCGATGTTTTTCAATCTACCCATCTGTGACTAAATGTCATCTTTAAACGCTGAATCATTTCTGAGCCACCCAGCACAGACACAGAACTCCACAGAATGGTGCCACCAGTATTTCTGTGAAGGATTCCAGACCCAGCACAATTGTCTAAAGGCTCCTTTTCGAATCATCCATCATGCAAAAGCACATTTGCTCAAGGAAATGATGGCCAAAAACTTTATGRTTTTATGTTGGTAAATCTGCATTTYCTGCCCTACTCCTTCTCATTTAATCTTGGAATAATGGATGTATTTGTGTTTCTGCGTGTGTTAAGACTAAAATGACCCTGAACGTGCCCAGTTTGTATCCCTGTGCATTCCACAGGAGAGGATGGTGTTGGGATTCCTGTTCTATGATCATTCAAAGAGAAATTTCAGGAAGAGTGAGGAATTCCAAGCAATAAAAGCACTGCATTCCATTTCCCGCTTTCATCATCATCACAAATTCCCACAGTGTTCCATGAATTTCTCTTTCAGAATGCCTCACATTGCCTGTCGTTGCCTGGGATTTCTGCTTGCTTGCTTATTTTCAGCARTCCTCCCACATTTGGGTTTTACATTGCATTCTTTAGCTCATTTCATAACAAATATACATARATACTTAAACACTGTAGAATCTTTATTTCTGCCCTGGGTGATATTCTGAGGGATAAGAGTTACATGTATAAAGAGAAACTTTTGCCTACCCTTTTAAATTAAGATTAGGTGAGCTTATTAAAAACAAATAAAWCTTATAAAATGTTTAGTGACAGATAATCAAACAAATTTTTGGGGCTGCACCACAGCATGAAAGAGACATAAAGTTGTTAGAAAGCATCCAAAGGAAGGCTGTGAGGATGTGAAGGGCYTTGAGGGGAATGTCATTCTTCTCCTAGACACAAACTCCAAATTTAAAAAAAAAAAAAAATATTCAAAGGTGTAATGTAACTTGCTAATATAATAGCTGACTACATTGTAAAAAGAATGAGTTCTTCAAGACTAACAGTACACATTTCAAAATGACCTACACTTTAAAATTTTTGCCTCTCTATACAGACTTCTTATGAAATCTGAATAAAATATAATGTGCTGCTTTGCAGTTTTAGGTGGTTTTGAAATATCACTGTATAATTAACTACATGCATTTTCTTTAATCTTAGAAATTGGTACATGCGGGACTATAAGGAGAGCAATTACTATTGTCTGTAGTTGGCCAGCCCAGGCAGAGAAGTTAATAGAGTTTTGCAATCAAATTTTGGAAGCTGTGTCCATATGAAATCAATAACTCATTATATTCTTAGCTAGGGTTAGCCAACCACTATTAACAATTTCAGATTTTAGTATCTTCTCGGTATGTATGTTAACATCCAAATTTGGTTTATCTTTGCTTTATTAGTTTACACAGACACGGCTTACTGCCAGCACAAATATTTTTGTACTTGAATTTCTGACTTAAAGTTATATTAACACTTATTAACAACAGAAATGCCAAGCATTAGAGGCACRAGATCAGAAAAGGCATAATTAAAAACAGAAGTGTTTTCTCTGATGCCTTTTTTTGTTCACTTCTTTTTCCTTAGGAGGTGAAAAGTTTAGGTGTTTGTTAGCAGGGCTGGGATTGGTGGGTTTTTTCCCAGAAAAAAAGTGTGTAGGGATTTTGTTCCTAACAATATAGAAAATATAGAGGTACAGAGATGATTCCAGACTAGACAGTAGATCTGAGAGCTCAAGGCATTAATGTTATTTGAGACCTGTGTGTTGAAATCATTGTTTTGCTTGATCTGTTGCATTTTAAAAGTAAGCCATTTCTGCTGGTAATTAACAATATTTTTTTGCGAAATCTACCTGGTTTTGTTGGATGTAGATATGAGCTTGTCATATCCATGGTTTGAATTAGTATGATGCAAAGCATCTGATTATTTTTTTAATTTTTTTTTCTGTTGGTTGGTTGGGGTTTGGTTTTCTTTCCAAAGCAGAACTAGAAGGGAATTCTATATGCTCTTAGCTGATTAATTTCAGAATTGTTTAAAGACACTAATTTCAATAAAACAGAAAGAAAAGCTCRTGTTGGATGTTCTTTCAATACCACCTTAGCTAGCATTGGCAATCTGTTTTCAGACTCCTGTTGATATTTCGTTGGCCTTACTGGTGAAGTCTAGAAATTGATTGATTTTAAGAAAAATCTTTGGTACTTTTATAGAGGTTTATAAAAAATCAGATGCTGAGCTTGTTTTGCACATAAAGTTTAGGGATGTTTGCTGCTTGTACTTTTAAGAGGGCGACTTTGCACAAAAGAAAACCAAATTCCTAGGTTATGCAGAATTATGAGTCAGAGTTTTAAAAGCAAATAAAGTAATGTGTATTTGTTTGAATTTCAGACTAAAAAACAATGCTAGAAATACCACATCAACATCTCTTTATAGTTAGGTTGCCCATGCATGCACTGCTGTATAAATATAAACCATTCACAAGAGGTGGGTGAATTCACAGGGGTGAATGGAAGAAGAGTGAGCAGTGGGTGACATCCTTAGGAGACCTTGGAACTGACCTTGTGGAGAATCTGCAAGCACTTACCAAAAGTGAGTCAGAAGGGTGTTTGTGTTCGTGGRCATTAAATATATAAAAGCATAAATCACAATTTGTTGCAATGTAGRGATTCTGCTTGAGATATTCCTGTAATGGAATGAGCACCATTTCCCAAGTGAGCTGTTCAATGTTGAGTCCTGCATAACTTTATGTTGACTTGTTAACAAGATTAGCTGTAGGATTTTTACAGATTGATCAATTCAAATCTATTTTCAGCGACCACATGAGACAATTTTGGAGGCTGCTGTACCAAACAAAAATTTAATGTGATAAATTTGAGTGCCACTGAAGATCTATTGCATTTCTGTTATTTAYTGGAGTGGGATCAATATTTCATCTTCAGAAAGCTGCAGTTATTTGTCATGTTGTACATTTTTAGGCATAGATGCAGACAGTGCATGTCCCTTGACCTCTGAACAGTTCCTTTCTTCCACAAAATGGGTGCAGAAATGTTTCTGCTTTCCATGACAAATGCTAAGACTGCCTCTAAGGTTTTGTTTTCTTTTCCTCCTGGATCTCAGTGTTACTTGGTCGGACTTGAAAGCTTATTTTAATTATGGCCCCTAATGATTTAATTTTCAGTCTCCCCAAAGTTGGCTGTATATTTTGGGGCCCTAAAATTCCAGGATCTGTAGTTGTGCTCCAGAGAATCTTGTTCTGACCCAGAAGATCACCTTTGCCAAAACTGKCAGAAAGAAAATTCAAAGAAAATGTTTCTGACTGTGCTATTTCTATCACAGGGGAATTTTCCAGCCTTSAATGAGGTCAGAAATCCTGTGCTTGCTCCAGCCATCCAGTCTGCTGCCAAGGACTGGAATGAGAATGAGGAGATCCTCTTGTATTATCATTTGGAAATTTCAGCACAAGGCAGTGCTTTCCAGCTTACTGCTGTGTTAAAGAAGCCTCTAGAAAGGGTGCAGAATTCTGAGCTGATTGTTCATGCAGTAGAAAGAAAGCCTTGAAATACCTGACCATGAGAAATATGAACATCTGCCTTGACTTTACCCCATGATGATCTTTTGTTACGGTGCTCATAAAGGGAACTCAAGCACAGATGTGAAAATTGTGTTTCACAATTACCAATTCTTGTGCTTATTTTCTGAAAATCAGATTGCTGAAGGGATGCATATGGAGGAAAATATAATTAAGCTGCTATTAAAGAATGCAAAGAAGCTTTTATTTGCATCTTGCCCTTTCACGGAAGGATTCTTTGGCCATGCAGTTGTGTGTGATGACAGAAATATGCTACAGCTCACTCAGGGTGTATGTGAAAACATTGTCTAACTGTAAATAACAACTCAAAWGTAAAGATTGATAGGCTTTATTATAGTTTGGTTTGTTTTAGGATTTTTTTTTCTATAGATTCTACATACAGGCCAAAATTATCAGTCCTAGGCACGTGATATGATTTTTCCACCTCCTAGAGTTGTTTTCTTTGCCATTTGACAGAAACAGACCACAAGGTGATGGAAAATACTTCTGGCAAAAAAAAAAGCTACAATTAGGCATGCAGAAAAATTCAACTTTGCAACTGATTCTTCTAAATAACATTTGCATGCTCTGAATTGTACACAGGGTGCACAATGACATGGCTGAGTGGGACAGAGCAAAACCCTCCTGTCTGTGAGTTATAGACTCCACTCTGACTGCAGGTGCCTTGGTGGTGGTTGMGAAGGGCAGAAAAGGGAATTTTCTCCAGTCCCTGCTGTGGCTGGTGAGCTCTGGCAGCTCTGGCAGTCCCTGAGAGCTCAGTGGACAGAAGGCTTGYTCCAAAGCTGGCCAGCCCAGCAGCMAAGGGGATAACAGAGCTCCTGATGCCAAACCATCCATGTGTTGGTCCCTGTTTTTGTGCTCACAACCATCTGGCAGGAGGCTGCCTGCTGACATGCTCTGGCTTTGGAAATAGCATCCCTCCTCCAGAAGAGGATTATTCCAGCCCTTCTGGGGACCGTAAACCTGACTGTCTTGTAAGCTGTGCCCCAAATTGGACAGGTTACCTGCTGAGCTCTGTGCCAAATAGCTGGATGGCAGGTATTGCACCTCTAAAATTACTGATATTTTTCCTGTTTCCTGTGCTTTCCCCTGCCTGTGATTAATAATTGCAGTGAAGGAAAGGTCACAGTCACATGAGAAAGACTCAGGCAACCAAACACACTGGGTTTATTCTTTTGATTTCTCGAGTTCAGGCTCGCACGTTATCGAAAGCTTTTTGCCAGATCTGAATTGAATGTCATGACATTTTAAGGTTATATCACCGAGCTCCAGAGACAGCTCTCCAAGCTTCCTCCTCAGCTTCCCTTTCAGGCTGTGATAGATGCTGATTACAGTCTCCTGTGTCTTGGGGGTTCATTCCTTCCTAATTGTATCCAGAGAAACCATCTGGATTTCAGCTCCACTCAAGCAATCGATCTGTCAGGCAGGGTCAGTTCTGTGTTGGGCAAAAGGGTGTCAAGGTTTGTGTTTGTATAAAGAGTTCTAAGACCTTCCTCTAATTTAATGTACCTTTATGGCATTTGTTATCACCGAAATATAAAATAAGTATGTGAAACATGATAAATAAAACCATGCTGAGTAATACTYGGAGTAGAGAAAGATATTAACAATAGCTGGAGTTCTTCAAGATGCACTCACACTGCTTCCCTACTTACAGAATATACTTTTGGAAAAATAAAATATTTTTAAAATTATAGGTCAATAGGCTTCTACCTGAAGAACAGGCCACACAATCTTCTAAGATTCCTTCCACCTACTACAGTTTTTGAGAATGGTTATGTCCTTCCTGTCAGTGATGATGATATTAAAATTGCTAATTTCCAAGTCTAGGACAGAATTTATTTAGTGGCTCAATAGCTCCCTTTTTGTCTTTTTTTTCAGCTTTATTCAGAAATTGTATCCTAAATAAAAAAAAAATTAATATAAATTCTAGTAAAAATAATAAAGTTAGAAAGAAACAGGTATTTCAGCAAATATGTTAATAGGCTGTCTGGCTCCAACAGCAAACTTATATAGACAACAATGAAGCAAAGCTGAAAAAGTCTGTCTGTGACTGAAATATCACACATACTAAATTTAAAGCTTGAATTGTCTTGTCAAGCAGGAAACCCMGCAGAAGGATTTCATTTGCTTTTAAAAAGCCTTTTTTGACAAGTGCATTTTTAAATTTAAATCCCGAAACTGTTAAAATGCAGAGTTTTTTTCTTTTGACAGAGAGGAATATGACATCTGCATTTTATGATGCGTCTCATCTCTCTTAGGACATGACACTCAATTAAAAGCAGCATTAGAAAAAATGTTTTTTTTGTWAAAGAAGCGTACTAAAGACATGCTTTGCTCTGCAAACAGCATTATAAAAGTATGGTTTTCTGTGCATTCTTCTATCAAATAGGTGATTGGWAGAACAGTCATCTTTAGTAACAAAGAATGATTTGTATCTTACTTGCAGTACCAAGAAGGCTGTTAACTCACAGGCAGATGCTGCTGTTTATGAGCTCTGTGTCTATCATATATGTTTGTGATATATGTACATGCATTTTAAACAGCAGATTATTATTTTAAAGATAAAAAGGCAGACAAAACAATGAGATGGTAAGAGTCAAACCAAAATGTTAGTGCTGGGTAAATTTGTGACCWATTGGGATTTTCAGGTTTTTATGCTTTCCCTGCAATACTCTTTTTCTCTGTCAAACACATACATCTGAGTTTGTTGGGGTTTTTTTATTTAATAATCTCTTTTTGCATATTTCTGTGATTACATGGCTGGGTTGAGCAAAACTGTCACCAAATGCATGAAGAAAAAAGACAAAACTCTCATCCCAGAAATGGCACGGGACAACATGGTCACTCAAAGACATATCAGTGTTGCAGTTCTTGTCCTGCTTTTTCTTTATTATATAATGACCAGCAATTTTATGTTTWCTTTCTATAAAGAGCAATCAACCCTGTCCTAAGGGACAATTAAATGTTGTAGTGAAGGGAYAGCATGATTAAATATAGTCCCATTCCAAATTATTCTTCCAATTACTGGTTGAAATGACTGAGTAAGTATTAATGCAGTGACATTGAGTTACTGGTGTCTGTCAGCTGGAATTTGTTCATGGTCTTATCGAAATCTTTGACAAAACAAGTATTTAGTTCAAAACTTTGTCATATGTATATATTTACACAGACTATTGATAAATTCAAAGATACAATAAAAATATTCTGTCTTTTTCACTAAGAGTAATAAAATAGCAAAGGATAGGACTCTTCATTATTAAAAGTGTGTTAAAAATTTCGCTGACTAGTTACCCAGGCTTAACAGTTTRTTTCAAAGAAGTTTGGAAAGTGATAAAACTTTTCATATAAACACAAAAAAATTTGCAGACATTTCTGTGTCTCAGAAGGACATTGTGAAAAATCTCTGATGGTGGTGTTGGACAAACKAAGCAAGTAGTAAACATTTAAAATGTTTAAATTTGAATTCCTTCCAACAATGGTGATCAGGAGTTGCCTTGGGTTTCAGAGAATGTGTCTCCATTGTTCYACAGTTCTTTAGGAAAGTTCCTGCTGTTGCAGTGAACTGTAATCACTGAATGATAAGATAAATAAAATATGATAAAAAAAATTCATTAATCTTATACTGGTGGCATTAAAATAGGTGAAATTTAATTTCTGCATTGGATTTCTTGAATGTGTATTCCATGGCATGTATGGTCCCAGCTCCCCTCAGGGTAACACCAGCCTGGCATTTTGGACACTGAATAATGAAGATCTTTCTTCTGGCTTTCAAGAGAAGCCTCTGATTTTCACCAGTCTTGCTCCAAATTTCTCAAGAAACTGAGCTTTAATGCCTCATYCCCCCTGTCCTGTGGCTTGAGCTTTCTCAGATATTGCATGGGGTGCTGCAATCTGCTGAGTGTGCAAACTGAAATATTAAATGAAGTCACCTAATAGACTGCAGCTTCCTTCAGTTAAGAATGCAAAGTCCTAATTGTTTTACTCTCTTCAAGAAGAAATCAGACTTCCATGGACTTCTGTTTCTGGTTTTGCTGACAGCATGCAGTGATTTTCCAGTTCACCCCTGTGGATGGAGGTGTGTGGAAAATTTACTCTTAAACGAGGAGCTTTTTTTGTTTTAACAGTATCTGCTCCTTGGTTTGCATTGAAATCATGTAAGATAAATAATTGCAAAATTAAATGCTTTTCTCTCAATAATCCTCACTGTCTTGACCTTAGCAACATGAAGATACATCTTGAGCTGGAGAGTCTTCCCAAAACACCACAGCAAGTGGCTAAAGATGTACTTATCTTCCAGGGATTTGTCTGTCAGAAGAAGCTGTACTTTCTGCTTCCATAGCATCCTGTGAGCAGAAAAAATCATAAATAAACCAGAATAAAGTTCTGTAATTTAATTAACAGTTGTGTAAAACATGTGCTTCTGTTTAGTAGTTTTAGCCATGGTAATTTCATTTGAGGCAATCTAGCTTTCTTTCACGGTTCACCTTCCAGAATGTCCTACTATTTAAAGATTTCAAAGTGCTCAGGGACATAAAGGTGAAGCCCAGGTGTGGCTGAAGGACATTCTGTGAGACCCTGAGTCAAATGTGTAKGGCCAAGAACATCTCTGGAGCTCCTGGATCTCTGCTCATGTTTCCCCATGATTTACAGCTTCACAGAAGTTTCAAAATGGGTTCTGTATCTGGGAAAGTGATCTGTTKGACCTGAAGGATAATTAATACCATAACCCATGGGTTTCATGCATTTTGAATTTCAGTAGCAGGACTGCAAAATTATTTACCCTCTTAATAGTGATTTAATGTTTCATGCTCCRTTTAGCTTCTAGCAAGCAAGGACTCCCAAAAATACCAGCCAATTATTGTATATTTCTCTAAAACCATGTGAAATGTATTGAAAAGTTGTAACATGTGTTTATTTAATAATTAAATAATTTATTAACATGTGTTAGTTCATTGCAGTGAGATATTTGAAGATTATTGACTTCTTTTTTTCCTGTTTTATAAATTTAAGGGTGGGAAAAAACTGGAGAAGTGTCCTGATGAGTTGCAGTCACTATCAGAAAAGCTCCATATATGGGATCAGAGCATGAGTATGAAAATGATTCTCTGTTTTGCATAAACACTCTGTCTGAAACTCTTGCAAAAAAAAAAAAAAAACCCAACAAAAAAAGGGAATAATTTATATTTTTAATAATCGTGTGATCTTCATATTTTTTATATATGACTCATACCACATGTCATTCATCAGGATTATTGTGTTTCTGCTATGCTATTCAATTTCTCCAAGACCAAAGCCTTCAATTAATATGCACAATTGGTTCCTAAAGCCTTCTATTTGAACATGATTTTGTACAGTTAAGAAGCAAATCCAGTAAGTAATTCTCTATTTCCAAATTCAGTGTCAGATCATCTTCCACAAATCATATCTGTGATTATAAGGATTAGACACAGTCATATTCAAATTAATAGCACGATTGAGAATAGGTAGAGAATTGGGTTATATCAGCCATGGTTTCTGCTTTGATGGGTTTTTTTATGACTTGATGAACATCCTTCACGAAGCAGTAGATTACTAAATTCTAATMACTTTTCTCCAAGTTGTGCTTAGCAACTCATGTAGTCCAAAATGTCCAAATAAAAAATACTGGTGCTAGAAGCTGCGAAAAACACTTGKACTCTAACTGAGAATTTCAGTGAGAATAACAACATTTGCTTTCACATTTGCCTCTAGATTTGAATGCAAAATCATGGGGTTATTAATTACTTCGCTTATTTGGGTCTTAARTCCCAAAATGAAATCGGTGTCAAAGGGATACTGCAATGGTCCCATGGTCAAAGTTAGCTGAAAGAAAAAATCAGAAATCATCTGTATTCTGCTTGCTCCTCATCATAAGTGGATTTTAATATTTATTCATGTGACCCCTCAGAGCCTCCCAGACACCTGTGAGTTGGAGAAATGTGGGGTTAGCTGGGAGGTGAACTCAGACCTTCTCCTGCCTCTCTCTGAGACATGAAAGAGAGCAAAAGCATAAAGACTCTTTCTTTGACCCAACCATGACACAGAAAAATCAGCAGCATTATGACCTTGAATTCCAAGAGCCTCTGAAAGACTGCCTGGTCTTCAGCTCTTATCCAACACTCGAGGAAAAATACCAGCAGATACAATGGTTTTGGGAGGTTTGGGAGTTCTGTTTCTCTCATTTTCATCAGAGCTTAAGTAAATGTGAGAAAATTAAATGATAGGTTGACATGGAGCAATTTTTACCTACGTACAGAAAATCACTGATAATGGTGAGGCTTGGAATCACTATAATTTCACTCAGCAGCCAGCTGATTTTACAGTATCTTTTATTTTATCACAGAATGATGTATCAGCTGGAAATCTTCAGAAATACTGTTTTAWGGACTGCTGAGAGAAGTTAATGTAGGTGACAATGCAAATGGTAGAGCAAGTGGTTATTTAAAATCTCACTTTTCCTACTTTGCTGTAATTTTGATAAGCAATACATAGAAAATGCATACTGTTAAAAATCTTTTAAAATCTCATTGTATGGGAAACCATAAACAAACTGGAACAGAGTTGAGAAAACAAACTTTAACATCTAGAATTTCTTGCCAGTTCAGTCAATAATGGTAGCAGAATATTACAGAGATAATAAAATAATAAAGCAAGTAAGACCAATGATTTATCAGCTCTATTTTAACTTTTTAACTTTGCATGTTACATTTTAACTGTGTATGTGGCACAGAGGACAGCCTGAAGCTGCCTAAATGAATGTTTTGACAAGTGAAGTTTTTACATCACATCATTACTTTAGTTCTTTATCTTTGGACTCCATGACCATCYTCATCAGTTGTTTTGGGAGCAATTCTATTCACTAGAGAAGGAAAAATTCAAGAACCTGAGAGGTGATTTTTTTTACACTGCTCTGGGGGCATTTTTCGGGGTGAAATAACTCTCAGGACTCTTCATGTGTCTGTATTCCAAGTGAGTCACAAAATTAATTTGTCTGTGATTTCTTCCAAACCCTTGTGAATCCACAGCAGGAGTTTGCTGTCATAGACTGAGCAGTAGCCCTGCTTTATCTTTTTATAGCAAYAAGACAAAACCCTTTAAAGGCATTCCTTATCTTTTAATGTCAGATGCTGGGAAATCCTAAGATTTACATATTTCATTAAAGAGAATTTCTCCCTGGTATAACTGGCTTGTGCAAACACGTTACAAGATCATTAAAGGAAGCCCTGTGCACCAGTCAAGGCTCATTCAGGAGATTTCAAGCAAAAATGGGATTTTTATTTTTTTTTTTTTTTTTTTTTTTTTTGTGTGGAATGTACCTGCAGATGGAAACTGCAAAGAAGCCATTTGAAACTCCACTTATTTCTTAATTTGCAATATGGTGCCACTAAGCTTTAACAAGGCAAACCTGAGTAATTAGGTAATTACTAATAAAAACAGTAATTAGGCCTGGTTTTACCCAGTGCTTTGGTCCTGTCAGGGAGATGGTCTCTCTTTTATCATTTACAAAGCCATATAACACTAGGAAAGAAGCCCAGAAGTACAGTTCTAGAAGTACAATTAAAGGACCACACAGGGGTTTTTTGGATGTTCGRGAAGGTCCTTTCACTTCTTGAGCTCTCTTTGGGCAACTCAAAATTAGGGCAATTATTCATTAGCTGTGCYAAGGTTCATTCACAGCCACATTGCTCAGAATCTGCCTGAAGATGTAAAGAGACATTTCTGACCTGACCACAGTGACAGCCCCTGGGGGATTCCTCAGCCAGGGCAGGATCTGGTTTAGGATCTGATCTCCAAAAATTTCAATTCACTTCTGGCCAGCATGGGGAAGACCTTCATTCTGCCTTCACTTGCCAGTGTCCTTTCTTGATGCTGCCTCTTTCCAAAAAAGTCCACTGTCCTGTTGTTGATCTACTCATTTGGGAYAAGATTAATCTCAGGATACATCCTCAGTTTCTCCCTACAGTGAACTCTGAATTTTATCTAACTCAGAAATTAATTTGCTGTTGTTTATTCTCGGACAACTCCAGTTTAATTTAGTTTYTTCAACCTACACACCTAATAATTCTGTTTAGGAAGTAAAAAAGCTTTCAGTTGGAACCATTGCTGCTCTATTCCCACAGAAGAGATATTTGGATGTGTCTATATGAACAACGTCTTCATCATCCAGGTAACTGACAGCAATTGTCTTCATCCTGATGTCCGTTTTCTCTAAAATATGAACATTTTGGTTATCCATTGTTTATTTTGGATTACAAAATCTTGTAGACTTTGATGTTTCTATTAAATATGTATTTTCCCAGTATGATGACAGGCACAAGTACTACAGTTACACAGACTCAGGGACAAACATGTATCAGGTCAAACTGAAGAGAGAGCAACTWCAATTATTTTTCATGACCATAAATCACATTCCTGACCTGTGATGATTCTTCCCTGAYGTGGGAGGAAGGCTGCAGGACACTCCCTGGCACAGCAGCTGAAAATAAGCCAGCTGCACRAATTAGGTGTGAAGCACAAAGACCTTCATGGGAAGAGGCAGACTGGGAGAAGCAGCCAGGTAGAAGATTTCAGCATCTGTTTCACAGGTTCTCTGCCTGCTGCTATTTTAATCTTTTACTACTTAGAAGCTGCTTTTGCTCATGGGAATTTTTTATGGTGTTTTCTTGTTTTCTCACTTCTTTCACTTAGAAGAAGTTGTGAAAATTGTGTATTTCTGTAATAGCACACACAGGCACAACACACMACTAATTTGATGGAAGGAAATTTAGGCAAGCATTTCATGGAGGAACTTATTAATCCCTCATCTGATATTCTGTAACTTCTTAAAATAGAAATACGTAATGGAGAGACCTGATACAGTCTTAAACACAGTATAGAAAATGCCACACTGCTGTAATTCAGGAGTCATGTTATCTATAGCATAATTAGCATTTCAGTATTAATGATGAGTTTTCATAGTCATGAGGAAATACTTTTGTTTCATCTGGTTCCATTCTTTAAATGGCATAAAATAACACCAGATACATTTAATAAAGTAATGATTGTAACAGAATACATCRAATTTTTGCATTACTTTTTCTTTTCTAATTACATCTCTGAATACAGACATATGTTATCAAAAATACTAATAAATGTAACAGAATATGTACTTTACACATATATAAACTATTGGAACCATGTAGATCAATGAGGACTCTTTCCATTACAGTTTTATRTAGGTGACAATCACAGAGAGAGGATGCCTGGTTAGCAGATTTTTACAGCTCAGATAATGGCTCATTACAGACAAAAGTTGCTTTAAATTGTCTGGACCATGAAATATCAACTGGAGAATCACTGCAGCCAAAAAGTGTAGGACTTCATAAGGTACAGCTAATGGGTCTCAAATGATATAACCAGGCACTCACTTCAGAAGTTAATGAGGTTTGTAATAAACTACAGCTTAGGTTGCTGATGACATTTGAGAGGATGCTGAGCAATTTTTGTTTTCTAATGCTCTATAAAATACCACTGGCATCTAAGGAACAGATCAATATGAGGTTAAGCATGGAGGTAAAGAGTGAGATTGGAAATATGTGGGTTTGCTACAAAAGTAATAACATAAATTTTTATTTTGATAAAGATATTATGAAAAATATTTGTATTTCTTCAGGTAAATGTGGGAATGTACATTTATAACAATGTTTTTACCTGAGGTTCAGAGGTGTAAGATCATTATTTTTGTCCAAAGCTGTGGATAAATGGGAATAACCTTTCCTGTGGCCAGAAGTGCTCTAGCTCAGTCCTAGGAAAGAAATGCTCCTATTGCCCTGAGCCACTGATGTCCCTGCCCGTGGTGTGGAGGGGTTGGAATAGGCTTGGAAATTAGGGCCCCTTCTAATCCAAGCAATTCCATGATGATCCAATTTCAGCCTTGACCAGAAGGTGCCCTGGCTGGAGCTTTTGCTCCCTGCTCCAGTCCAGCCTGTGTGTAAGGGATCACAAACATTTAATAACACACCCGTTCCCAGAGGATGGGCCTTTTAGCAGCATGTCCTTCATGTGCATTTACATCAGTAGGGTCAGATGTACCCAATTTTTATTTTCATGGAGTTAAGGGCCATACTGGAAAAAGATTGGAACTATAGTCTCAATGACATGATAATTATAAAGAAGGAAATTATTCACATTTTCTTTATATGCCAGAACAAAAAGACATCAGTCAACACTTCTGCCAAGAGCTAGATTGTTATTTAAAGGTATTTCTTCAGCCTTTTTAAAAARGAAGCTGTGAAGTTGATTTTAATATTTTTTAAGTTTTAAAAATATTTATTTAGAAAATATTGACAAATATTTATGCATACAGATAGGATTCTAGTTTGCTCTTACATGCTAGGACCTAAATCTGAGGAGAGACTGAAGCTGTTCTTTTTACCTCCTTAACTTGAAGCAAACCCACCACAGAATCCTTGCAGGTTTCAGCAGTGCCATGTGGAACTGTACAACAAAATTTTTCTTGTTCAATTTCTGTGTAATTGGTTTAATTTAGGAAAGGGGTAGAGGTAGGGCCATGTGTCAGGACCCATCAGTAGGGCCGTTACATTTGTTGTAAATCCTCACCAGTTGCACAAAGACACCAGACCATGGGTCAGGAACTCTTGTTCTTTCCTGTGTTGCCATTGAACTCCAGCAACCAGCCCAGTATTGACACTCAAAAGGTGTTGGCTAACGAGCCCTGAAATTTTCACCATAGACTTCCACAAGTGGTGGCTAACATGCCTTTCATTTTGTAATGTACATTTCCATAAGCTCTCAGCCCCTCACAGGAAATTTCTCAAAGGTTTATTTGGTGGGAATTGAGAATTCTTATCCTGGYAATGTTCCAATCCCTGCAGGCTGTGATAAGCAGATATAAACACATGCAGAAATTGTTGTATGATTCCAATGTTCATCTTTTGTTTGCAGGATCAGTTTGCTTTCAATCTTGACAAGATTGTAAGATTACACATAGAAAGAGCATTAGTTATGGTTTGGTTTTTTTACATCATCATTTGAGCACCTTTGCATGAGCATCATCTGCCTTGCCAGTAGACTTCTTCATTAATAGTTACAATATGGATTTTTTTTAAGCTGTTGCCAAAAGCAAAATGGTTTGAATTTTAATGTTCAACATTTGAGTTCAACATTTTCCCTTTTCTCTGTGTGTTAATTTCCGCTTATATCCCTAAGGATACACCATGTATTACAGTACCTTTCACAGGAATTCACTTCATCTAACTCTAAGCTTTAGGTGGATCCTTTGCCTGGTCAGTTTATYAACATTAAAGTTTCTGCAGTTTGAAATAAAGGAGCAAGAAAGGCCTTGGTTGGGCTGTGTAAACCTAGCGAAGCACAGCTCCAACAGGGACACTGGCAGCACAAGGAACACTCCTGGGAAGCCTGTCCTAGAGGGAGGGCAAAAAAGCTCATGTGGCATGCACAGTCCAAGTCATTTCCATTTGCATTTCACAGGTSCCCAGGACAGCACGGTCCCCCAATTCATGGCACTACTGCTGCATGTGAATCTTCCCTTTCTTCAGCCCAGGGTGGGGAGGGAACCGAAGAGCACAGGGAACTGCTGCCCTCTTCCAATCCTTTAGCAGAGGGCAGGGAAATCGATTGTTGGAGTGGAAAATGTGCTCTTCCCCCAGCAAGGCAAGTGCTGTTCCTTACAAACAGAGCAGAACATGCAGCTACAAGCAGCAATAACCTGCTCCACCCAGCGTCTGCAGCCTGAGATGCAGCTCTGGGGAAGACAGAAAAAGGTTTTGCTGGAATCCCTCTGTGCAAGTGGATCACATCATCCCCTATCCCTGCTCAGAGGGGAGGGGAACTACATCGAGGTACACAAGGAAAATTACTTGAAATAGTTGGCTGCAGCACTGGATCGTGTTCTGAGGTGAAAGGGATGGGATGATGACATGATGGGAACGTGACAAACACACACACACACACACACACTCCCAACCAAAAAAAGCACCAGTCCAGTTTGGCAACTTCCAATTTTTTTTTTCCAAAAGGTTTGGGGCACAAAATATTTTTCTCATGACACTCTGTAACATTGTTATTGCTTACATTTCTATATGCAAAAAGGTAGAGAAGATGTTTTAAAAATACTTCTTTAAAAATTCACTGGTTAAGACTTAAAAAAAAATTAGGAGAGTAAAAGCTCTATCAAAGTATTTCCTTCTAATTTTAGGGAACTTCCCCAGCAGAAAACAGTTCTGTACAGACAGTGCAATATGTTCTCCATCCACACAGGAAAGGTTTTCCACCCACTCCYACAGACTGCTTTCACTCCTCAAAAGGCAAGAACTGTGCTTCTGGTAAGGTTTTCAGCAGCTCTGGTAAATGCAATTAAAGCAAACATTTTTATTACCTATTGTAAGTACCGTTCTGCAAGCAAAACTATCATTCCTTTAATCYCACATATTTCCACTACAGTCTTGTAGGTCAAACTAACACATTTACTTCCTAGGCAGTAACTTGGGCTGCATTCCACACTTACAGAGGCTGTGGGGGGAAATACAATATCATATAGGTAAATCAAGTGTTAATTCTGTATTTTTACAGCTGAAATTAAGTTTATTTTTGGAGTAGCAGAAGGGAAGAAGAAAAAAATCCCAGACTATGAGAAGCAACACACATGACCTTGTAACACTCAGCCCACAAACAAAAGGAACTTCAGCAAACTCACACCTCTACTTAGTAAGGTAAATCAATGTCATTTTTATCAGACATGACAATGAATTGGAAAAAAAGCACCACTTAGTTTTAAGCAAAACCTTTATTTTAGCTCATAGGCTTGTTTGTATTAAAAACAGTTACTTCAAAATCAAATTCACATAAAATTCAGCATGTAAATGAACTGAAGTTGTCATTGGTCAGGATCAGATTCTGAAAGACAAGGGCTCTGAATGACATTTGAACAACCTTGGGTGGCAACAGATAAAACTGGGAACATCAGCAGGAGCATCTCCTCCTTCAGAGGCTGAGGAGTTACATTGCCCCCTTCTTCAGCAGATTTTAAAACACCAGCTGCAAACCAGGGCCATTGCATGATTTCTCTATTTCCCATAAATTCACTCAGCAAGGATTGAAAAAAGCATCCCAGTTTAATCTGCTACTTCACAGGAGTAAATTCTCTTGAGTCTTGTTAGAGGCACTGCTATTTTCTGCCAGCAATCAAAGTACTTGTCTTAAAACAATTTCCTTACAACATCAACAATCAAGCTACATTATATACACTTCAATTGTACAATTATCTTTAAAAAATGCCCGTGTACAAAATAGGTTATTTTATTTTTTTTTTTTTTTTAAAAATCACATGCTAGATTTCAATTACATCAACATTTTAAAATAACTGAAAAAATTGATAAATAACATTCCAATTTTTTAGGAACACTCCTGCARGAAAGTGCAGAAGTATCTGCACTATATTTAATATTCTAATAAGCTTTTTAGGGCAACTTGTGCTATAAACCTCATGTACAAAGMGTGTGAAAAGCTCTTACTTGTGACAACAGAATAAAAGCTAATTAATTAAGCAAGAGTATTTCAGTAAAATTATTCTACTTATGAAGTAATTACCACAAGGGCATCTCATTTACAGCCAGTTAGACAAAGAACACAGCTAGTGACCAGAACACATACATTAGTTAAAAAGTCAAATATATACAAAAATATATTAGAAAGTGGTTGAGTTTAACCACAGGCTCATGTAAAAAATGTTGTTTTAAATAGCAATAGCAAAAAAATAGCTATTTCTCTATCTGCAACAGTACAAAAGGCAACACCTACATATGAGGTAGCAATGCCAAATTAAAAACAAAAAGAAACCAAAAAAGACAACTTTGGATTGAGGAGCATTTCCTATATTTTCATAGCATATCTGTCAATACAAATACTTAAATGAACACTTCAATTGTTTTAAGAATTAACTACATTAATTTACAAACCCCTTTATTCAATTAACTTTTTTTTTAAAAAAAATTACTGGAAATTGGTTTAATTACKGATTTCTCCTGTTTCTAAAAAAGCTGTTGCATTTTCAAACCCAAACACTGTACAGCAAAAAAACATGGAGGCTTTATTATACACACTTGGTAAACACTATGGTACATTAAGACTTAATTTACAAGGATCAGAATAAGCCAACTGTGGTCATTTTATCCTTTTGTCCTAATACGCAGACACTGCACATTTTGCTACCCAATATTCAATGCTAGAGGCAAGATGAGGGCTCACTACTCCCTTCCAGAGCCAAAGCAAGTGCTTGAAGTGTTTGTATCACCTCCCTTGAGGAGAGTGAGCCAGAAATATTTCYATCTACAGGGCCAGGGGTGCTGCCAGGCAGCAGCTCAGAGCTCTCCCTGGTCTGTGCTGGAACTGTCTCAACAATGTGGGAAGGGAAGAAGGGAACAGCTGTGCCCCTTCTCCCAATTCCATCCCTTTGTGCCTCCTGCAGGAGCAGGGCAGGAGGGGTCAGCTGAGCCTTCCTGACCAAAAAAAAAAAAAATCCCATTAATGAAAAGCCAGGAGGTGAACAACCCATCCGGCTGAGCTTTGCCAGCTCTGGGCATGGGACTGCAGGCCCTTCATGTGGGTCAAATCCTCTGCTTCCAGCTCCACTGACCAAAAAGACCCTGCTGCTGCTCCAACTCAGGCAACTAAATTGGATATCCCAAATTAGATGGTACGAGTAACACCAAAAAGTGAACTGGATGGAATTTCAGCATTTATTGTATTAAGAAAATAATATATTTTACATCACAGTGCTTAATTAAATGCAATAAAAAATGTAAACCCAGAATTCTAGATAAAATTTAGCTTGAAAAATTAGGGCTCAAAGAATTTGGAAAATTCACAATTTTTTTAAAATTGAAGTCACAGTCAGTTCACATAACTCACATCTTGAAGTTTGACTTGTAAATAATACCTTTGACGCACTCCAGTGTTTGGTCGGRTTTTGTTTGTTTTGGTTTTTTTTTAAAAGCCTAAATAACAAATGACCAAGTGCAAAGGTAAGAGGTATCTTTTTCTCTGCAGGGAAACTAACTGTAGCAATAATTTGCAAATCAGSCCTCTGGAGTGCTCTAGTAGATGTAAGGAAAAATGCGGTACGGGACACGCTGGCAATACCTCTCCCAGGCCAAGCCATACTTTTGCTTACAATGGTGTTCATCACGAGCCTCTCGATGAACAAGCAAGCAGATGAAATAGATCACGTAGAAATAGGGTAAAATGTGATTAAAACCTGCAAAGTGAGAAAGACAACTTAGATAAAGGACAGAAATCCAGAGATAGTAGCTATTAACAACGTGTGCTAAGCTGGTGACACACACTTGTTCAAAACGGAAGCATTTTATACTCCCAAAGCACCAAATACTCAACAGGAGAGTGCAAAAATTGTGAGGCATGCCTACATGCAGATAGGAGAAGACCGACAAACCCGTAAGAAAAAAAAAGTTAAAGATTCAATAACTACTAATTTCTCTCTCAATAAACACAAAACTGGCACATAATTTTAAGTTCTTTAGTTATCAAAACCAGATTTCCAGTTAAATCTCTGCAGTACTGAGCTGTCCCACAAAAAGTTTTATCTATTTTGGCTGCAGACATGAGTCCAGCCYTGCTCAGAGCAGAGTACTTGAATTGTGGATGAAAAGAATTGGAAATGATCCAGAAATGTGARGCTGCAGCCCAGAAAGCCTACTCTGTTCTGGGCTGCATCAARAGAAGTGCGGCAGCAGATCAAGGAAGCTGATTCTGCCCCATTAGTCTGCTCTTGAGACCCCATGTGAGTGTGCCCTGCTCTGGGTCCCCAGTAGAGGAAGAGTATTTATTAACAAAAACTTTGAAACAGAATTTCAGTCCAACTTTGATGACCTTTTTTTAAAAGTATTTCACTTAAAGTCATCCCTATATGYGTCAGCCCTTGTCTCCAAGCAAACTCCAACTTTTGAGGAACTTCAGTTGAAAGCACACTCACCAGCCTAAAAAATTTAAGTAACAACTAATTAGCAAGCAAGTCCCATGGCTATTAAATGATAAAGTGTCAGAAAGATGAGTAAAATCTATAGGATATGTCAAATCTGCAGCAAGTTAGAAAGGGTAAAATGGAAGAAAAAAATGTGGTTTTTTAGACTAATGACACAGAAATCTGCCATTCAATTGGTTCCYATCTCAAATAATTACCACTTTGCATTTCAAACCCAGTCAGATGCCAAAAAATAAAAGCATTTTTGCTAAAATCCCCTTCATTCTCAGAAACTTACCACAGGGTAGGGACCATGCTAGAGCCATGATGATGTCACCAAGATAATTTGGGTGACGAACAAAACCCCACCAACCGGTGACAAGAAGCCCTTTTCCAGTTGCAGTGGGTATAAATTTAAGATCTGTGAACAGAGTATTATTGTCAATGCAGTGATTGAAATACTACAAAGAGCCATTAAACAAAATCACAGTCTACTGAATAAAAAGTGTACTCACTGGCCAATTTGGGATCTGCTGGATTCCTTCGGAAATTGTTTTTCTGAGAATTCGAACTACGGAATATGTAATACCCAATACCTGAAAACAAATATGATTCAGTTGGCATTTTCAGTGTTTTCCAGTTTTCTCTGCTTTATAAAAGCACTTGCATGACACCTTTGCCACTSTTATTCCCTCAAGGTCTTTTCCTCAGAGGTGCACCCTGTATTTTCTGGTTCTCAGAGTTCTAACAAGATAGAAATGCCATGGGAAACCTGCACTCCAAGCTCCTGCTTGAAAAACTTAGAAAATATTTTGGAGAAGCTTTATTTTCACATCTACTTTTACATCCTGACAGTTTAATAATTTAACACTCAGTCTGAAATTCACACAAGATAATGTGATGCACTTCGTAAGATTAGATTACAGCTCTATTAGCAGCCYAGTACTTTGATACAGCACCTGCTCCATAAAGTGACCAACTCTTTACAAGATCACAATAACAGAAGAACCAGACAATGAATCATCTGGTTTTGAAATTCATATCCCCCATCATTTTCACATGTCAGCTTAAACCCGCTTTTTCCAAAGCTGTATTGAAAAAAGATCACAACATACTTCAAGTAAAGATATTAAAAAAAAAAAGTGAAGATGAAAAAATTATGTTCTATTTCTCAGTATTGTACATATAAAGTTGTAGGCCTTCTTGTTTTTTCCAAATGTTTAAATTCTTTGTCACAGCCATAAAAAATGAGAGTCTTTTTTCGGATTTTCTATCCAGATAAAAGGGACAACAAGGCTATATTGGTGGCAAATTCAAGGTTGCCTAAAGATGTGAGATCTTTTCTCAAAGCACTCAGCTTTGATGAAATAAGATGTTTTCCACTGGCATGTGTAACTATGGGCATCAGGGAAGGAGAAGCAAATAGTCATTTATCCCTAGRTTCAGTGAAGTGTAGCCAACAAGGTGCTGACTTCTTTTTTATGAAACACCCAATCACTCAGATTAACTTAAAAAGGCAACTATTAAACTCAGAATATTAAAGCACTTCTTCAACTCCAGACAGCATCCACCTAGAGATGCCTYTCAACAGAACAATTAGGTGTTCAGTCTCACCTATCCTTCATTTAYTAAAATGAGAATTTATTATGTTTTTTGTTTATAACAGTAGCCAGACAATGACTGCTACATCTGAGCTAAAGCTTCACCTCCCATCTCAAAGAAGCAAAATCAGAACTATGTTATAACCAACAGTAACAGTTACAGTTACTGTAACTTACAGTTGAGAACAGTAATTGCAGCAGCAACAGGCCAAGTGATTGTGGTTGGATGACCCACTAAGTAGAAGGCCTGCAGACTGTAGACAAATGGAACCCACACCAAATCTCCAAATGCCAACATGAATCCAAATCCATCATGGGTAATATCCATKGTAGTCAAAATAGCTTCCTAGAAACAAAGAGGAAGGAATGTAGCATTTACAAAGCTTTGTTCACTTAACATTGGAATTAGAAATGGGAACGACTTAATGAGGTTGCCATTTACCTCATTCCAAAGAGCATCCACTACATACAGAAGCTGGAAGCTGTTCACAAGTATCATGGACAGGGACGGCATACTGAGATTGTGAATCTTCATCTCAGCCAAGAGCATTGCCAAGTTTATAACAACCTAGTTTAGAAAAYATTTTATTTAAAATTTTACTTGTAAAAGCAAGGGCTCTTTTCCATTACACTACAGGACATTTCAATACAAGTACTTTTGTCCAATGTATGCATTCAAAAAAAAAAGCAAACTATTTCACAAGTCAGTTTGCAACCAATCACATTTCTGAAGCTGTATAGCTTCAACACATGAATACTTTAAAAAGTGTTTCCATTTGTCACAAAACAAGCTAGAAATTTCCTTAAAGTGAATAAAGATGGTCATGAAAAATCCAGCAATATGAAACTATTTTTCAGTACTCTTTTCCCATTTATAAATACACATCATATCCTTAAGATCAATTTTACACATAAAAAACCAAATCCTCTGTGTAATAGTTAAAAAAATAAAGTAACAGATTACTGACTCACCCAGCCAATCAGTCCTGGACGCAGCTCACAGAAGTATTTGAGGTCAAAACTGCCAATACGAGGGTTTAATTCATGTCCAGTAAAAAAATCATAAATAAAATACCCTGTAGGTAAGACACAACCTGTTAGCAATAYTCTCCMTTATATCTGCCCTTYCACCTCTCCCCATAAATAAGATATCAGTTTCCACTAATGTTCTCTCATTACAAACTCTTTTAAGCCTTTAGGTTGGCAAAGGAATTTTTTGAAGAGTATATGCAAAATACAAAGCAAAATCTACATGGTTGTATTTTAAGATACCCTAATATTTCATTTATTAGGAGAACTAACCACTTTACAAGTTCTCCCTAACACTTGTTCTTTATTTTCAGCCTTATCCTGAAGCTCACATAAGTGCCTACGAACATAATCATATGGCATTCATTAATTTTACATTTCCTCCTGTTTCACTGCTTTTGTCTGGGAGAAAGCATTCCCTTTTAGCTGTGACAATTACCTGTCMATCAAAAGAGGTGGACAGGAAGAAAACGCCATGCCCTGACTTCATGATATCTGGGACTGAGATCACAAAAACCAAGCACTTTACAGAGCAATTACAGGATGCTACTATGCCACTTAGGAGCTTATRGACTGAATCTTTTGTGTATTAAAATGAAGTATTCGAATATCCTTGGTTACACTGTTAGTCCAGCATGTTACATGTGTGAAGAGAATTTACAGATTATCATAAATTGTCCTTTTAAAAAATGTTCTAGTCTCTCTTTCTCCGTCACCCTACAGTCATTTTTAAAAGCAGTTTGATATTTAATGCTAACACACTTCTCCATCCCTCTTTYGTCCTACAAAACCATCTGTATATGATTGATACTTCCTAGCCCAGGCAATCCCTTGACTGAATCAAAATCTCTTTTGAAAACTTCATTCAGCTAACTAGATTCAAAAGCACACAGCAAGTTACAAGTTTAGGAATGCTCCTTAATTTCAACTTCTATACCTGACTTCCCACTGCCAAAACATCTATATTCTTCTGTTTTTCCTTCCATTCCCAGCTATTCCACAAAATGCTGCACTGGCAGGGGTACTATGAACCAACCTACACAAGAAGCTGAAAGCAAGGAACTGTCAGCTCTGAGGGCCTACACCAGCCAAGATATTATTGTGTAAATTGTTCCAGATAATCCARCTAACATTTAAAGCGATTTGCAGAATCTGAGTGAGAACGAAAATATGCCATTTCATTTGCAACATTATACTGGTACAAAGTAAAAGTTACAGTATTATAATAACCAGCCCTAAATTTAGCCTTTAATTTGTAAAAATATTTGAAACTATAGCAAACAAGTGGAAAGAAATTATCCAAAATGCTCTAACTCACCAGAATTTCCACCTGGTGCTAATTCTTCCTCAGGTGCTCTCAGGGATCGAACATACAGATAAATGCTCAGTGCCAAAGAAAAAGCTGCAGCTGACACAGCAAACTGTATGAAGTGATCATACAAATAATGAAGTTCAAACTGAAAATACATCAGCGCTCCAATAGCTGCAGCAGTCAAAATAAAAGCATAAAACCCTAAAGGATATAGAAGAGAGACATATTAGTAAAAAAAAAATAAAATAACCATTTATCATCCTACCAAATCCAACATTTCCATATTTTTAGTTCTTAAAATATTTATCCATATTCCAGTAACATCTTGGACATCCCATGCTTTAAGTTCAAACCGGGCATAGCAAYATAACCAAAAGCTCTAAACCCTGAAACTGCTCATCAAAAGGACAAGAGGCAGGAACACTCCAAATGTTTCCCCACTTTTTATGACATTGTCGTAGACATATTTCAGATTGTAGTGGAAAAATAGACTCTGACACTACTAATGGATAATGACAGCAGGCCACAAAACCTTATCTGTGGGACAGCTCAATCATATTTTCATCTTTGAATTATCTTCACATATACCTTGATACAGATAGCAGTAATTAAAGGATCAAAATAACTATCAAATCAAAATTTGAACACAAAAATTTGAAAGTATAAAATCAGGCAAAATGGACTCATGCTCAAATACGAGCAGGCAGTTCTCAGCTGCTCTCAGCTAGGCACCTTCTATAGACCCCTTCACAGGGGTTGAGGTYAGAAGGTCCCTGCAGAGCTCATCTGGCTAATGCTTCCTAATGTTCARACGGAACCTCCTGTACTTCACTTCGTGCTCACTGCCTCCTGTTCTGGTCATTTACCTYTCCTCAAGAAGCCTTTTAAATCTGTTTTGAAAATTAGCCTTTGAAACAACAAGATGGGTACTTCTTAAAAATCCAAATGATGCAGATTATTTCCTCCCTTTATCAGAATGCAGAAATTGCAGCACTGTGGCATGACTAAAGAAAAAAGCCAAAAACCAAGAAAGGCATGTGACAGCCTCAACGTGACTCGCTTTTGCAGGATGGAATTCACCTTGTTCCTATTATTTACAGCCCTATTCTAACTTTTAAATAGTGCAGCCTACTAGACTATGACAARACTCAGCTTTTTCATKTARTATTTGGATTTCACTACCACCAAAYAGTGTCCTTGAGCTGACTATAATCAAATAGCCAGTCTGGAATATCTACAAGGCACCAAAGACACCTTCCTGTTTAAGCCTGAAAAAGCAGGACTGCTGATGCATAGACCTAGATGAGAAAGTTGTCTTATTCACAGGAATTGAAATCAGTTCTAATTAAGGACTCAGAACTGTTCTTTGATAGGCAGGAAGAAAAATATCTTAAATCAGTTACAACATACTTATCAGTCTGTAAATCAGAGACATCCAAGATGATGCAGACATACGAGATAAGATTTCTTCAGATCACTCCTCCTGCACAGTCCTTGTTACCTGAGCATCACTAGCCTTTTCAATAGACAACTCCCTGTTTGGCAATTATGCAAGGAATATGACAGGAGTCACCAGATACAGATCAGGTGCCTTGTATAGTGCAATGTCTTGCTCCTGGGGCACTTAGATTCYGATGACTACTAAGCAGCTTTTTCCAAGAAAAGGCTCATCCTAGTTTATCAAAGATTTCCAGCAGTTACAGATTGGAAGATGAGYCTTTCATCATCTGTATTTTATAGTRCTGAGCACTGCAAATCACAAGGTGGAACCAATTTTAGAACAGAAAACTGCAACATGCTTACCATTTATCCGGTACTGCAGTTTCCTTCCATTGGAAAGGGGCAGGCCTTCTACAACCTAGGAAGAAGAAAAYATTAGTGTTCAACAAAATATTTTCTGTGGGCCCTGCAGGGGAGGAAAGCCAAGCACAACTWTGCCAGAAGGACATTTGGTCAAAGCAACCAGCTGGATACACACAAACCTGAAGCTCATGCATTGTTCTAAAAACATACTCTGGATAGCAAATGAGAAAGATTAACAAACAAAAACATTTTTAAAAATAAATCTCTTTAAAATCAGCCTGAAAAAAGCAGAAGTCCTCTAGTGATTGTAAACACATAAAGCAATAAAACATGATTGACTGATCCACTTAAGAGTGTCATTTCAGCATCGGCCAGTAACACTCAAGTCACAGAAGAGGGAAGGAGAGCATCTGCCTGATATGCATTTGGCTAGAATGGTTTACAGCTTCCCAAAACGCCACATATCCATAAGAAATCAAGTATCAAAATAATCTGTGAATTTAAGTCAGATACGTAAAAGTCTTCTAGAATTCTACCAAGTRAAGTTTATCCACACTTTGACCTAATGCCTGTATCATGCCTTCTGCCTTCTTTACTGAAAGACCCTGAAATGCAAAAATTCATAAMCAGCTGTGCTGCTTTAAGTTTACAGAAATCTGCAGCAGCCATATTCCAGTTTATTATTAAAAACTCATTAAATTGCTTTTAAATTCAATGCATTTAGAACATACTCCACCTTTCAGCCTAACACACAAATTAATTGCCCATAAAGAGCTAATTGCTCCCAATAGCCTACCTTTCCAACTGGCAGCAAGTAGAACACAGCTTGAAGGAAAAACCACAGAAGATAGATACCGAACACCCTCCCCTCCCAAAGACTCTCAAGTGCTGGGAGAGSAGGGAAGTTCAGAAGACTTGGGTCATCTTGTTTGCACATCAACAGCAAATATAATACAGTAGCAGGCAGGAAAAGTATCATCATGAAGGACCCTGTAAAGGGATATCATGGCATGTTAAAAGGCAAGCAGAGAAACAAAAAAAAACCCCTAGTTTCAATCCCACTAAAGGTCAGTATGAAGAGGAAGCTGTCATTGTCCACTCCTGAACAAGACAGCAGCAATCCCCATCATGTAACAGGACAGAGACATTCTTCACACTCCCATACAAGGTCATCTACCAAAGGATCATATCCACAGCGTCCCTTTAAAACTTATCAAAACACTGTATAAAGAATGCTTTACTGTCAAGTTCAAAGCACCTAAGTTTAGAAAATGTAAAAACTTTGCTGGTTATTCTTAAATTTAATCTAGAAATACTTAGATCTCATTGTGCAAGGCATGGCACAAGATCTTAATTGCATTTCACATAAGAACCAAATGCAATAAAGGTTTTTTGACTGCAACCAAATCAAGTGAAAAACGACCATATTATTATTTTAAGTTCTGCAGCCAAGGTCCAAAAATTGGAAAAACAGTTCTTGACATGGCAGTATCATCAACAAGTAAAAAAAGTACCACATTAAAAAACGTAACAAAATAGAGCAAATTTTCAACTATTAAGACAATTTGCACACATACCAATTCTTCCTCCAAACTCCAGCTCCTTTGTTTTTGATGGTACTTTCTCAACTGGTTTTACTGCCAAAAAAGTCTTTTTCTCTGAATAAATCTCTTCTTTTTTCTTGTCATCTTTCCTTGAACGCAAGCTGTACTGCTCAAGCACACGCTTGACTTCCAGGTCTGGTTTTAACTTTTGCTGTGAATGAATAAAAGTAATTTAGCAAAAAGATTCCCAGTGATTTGACTTTATTTTAGTCCAATATTTTATATTTCAGAGGACATTATTCACTGTTATAAAACATCAACACACAATGTCTTCTATACAGTWCTTAAGTTTATCCATTCACATAAAGAGACTGCTAAAAGCAGCCACTGCAATTAGGCCACGATTACAGACCAGCAGCAGYTCCAGTAAGGATCATCCATTCCCACCCTCCCACCTTCCCTTCTGCCATAAGTCTAGGCATTAGCTAACAATCAGGACTAAAGAAAAAAATATTTTGTCTGTAGCAAACTTAYTTAACYTCTAAGTTTTACTGCCTTCTATTTCTGCTTCATTATTGTATTGCCCTTTTATAGGAATTTCTGAGAGCTAAGCTAAGAATGTGACAAAAACCTAAGAGCAAATTCRGTGTTCCTACCTCCAAGATGATACAGGACGTGTCATTTTTTTCTGTGCTTTCAGGCTCACCATTGTACCTTTTGGTGTTATTCTCACTTGGCTTCTGGTTAAAAGAAGAAACAGTTWAAGCTTTCGGAAAATAACAGCTACRTGAAGAGCAACTATGTAATGAGTAATTAAGAACACTATCTAGGTTTTTTTTTGTCAACTGGCTACTTTTTTTAATAAATAGTGGAATTAAGATACGATACAGCTTCCAAGTTATTTTAACTCATCATTAGCAACTGCCAAGTACAAAATACATGTCTATTTAGTAGTGCCATTAGACAAGCAGACGAAACTTCAGTGCCCTATACATGGCACTGCTCTGGAGGAGTAAAAGCTCCGTTTTCCATTAAGCATCTTTGAAGAAACAAACTCTCTTTATAAAGGAATAAAAATTCCTTTAATGGGTGTAGCTTACACAACTCTAAGAGACATGACTGGTATGTTTTATTTGAACTGAAGTTTTGTTGAAAAGAACCCAGTCTTTCCAGTCATACAGCAGTGAACATATCAATCTTACTCTTCAGTCAGAAGCCAGAACAAACCCACCAAAGATATTTTAGTCCTTTTATTCCAAAAGGTTAAAAATACTAAAAGTTAAGTGTAGCTGGCTAAAAAACTTAAAACCAGCTTATGATYCACAGGCATTGGATCACACAGCTCAAAGAAGTTCACTGGAAAACAAAACCCACAGCTATTTCAGTGCCAAAGAGTAGCACTTTATTAAATCTACCTATATAGTTTATATTAATCTGGTTTGGTTTAGCTGAAATCTGACTAAACCCTGTCTACTTTCAAAAGATCAGCAGAATKCATTTCTAGTTCAAGGGACTGTGTCTCAGAAAAGTGAGAAGCCAGCTCAAGGGCACAAGAGGCAGCAGAAATGCTTTTTGTCTCTTCATAGAGAAACATCACCTCTTCACTTACAGATTACCAGAGCTGTTTTTAGCATTCAATCATCACAAAAATGCTAAGAACAAACRTAATAAATTTTAGTTAAACATCACATATAGGTAAACTTAGAAATCCTTATGGATTAGTTTTTATAATGAAACCAGTTTTGTAATATTATCCATCAGCAGGGCCATATTTAAAGATTCCATACTGCATGCCCTCCACTACTACTCTCATAATGCGTATATGATAACAGAACTCATGTTATTTTAAATCCTAATACCTACCTGCTATGTGCCAATTAACACATCTAAAAGTAAGCTTATTTCCTTTGCCCATTTCACAAGCAGAAGCACATGGTTAATATAACTTCAACTTGAAAATATAAAAATATCTGTGTTTGTTTGGATTCTGAGAACTTCACAGTATCACCAAATTCAAATGGAACATTATAACCTTGGTTTACCCCTCAAGAACTTCCTCCAACTTTGCTAGAAGTTAGAAACCCTATTCTCAAAGAAAAAAAGGCAGTTTTGAGCTACACTTTTGCAGGTAATTGTGTTGTCTGGGGAACATGAACTGCAACTGGCTTTTACAATGATAAACCCAGTAAACATAAAATCAATCTTTCACAAACAGCTAAAACTTGTTTAATAAAAATCCAGCAGACCCATAGACAAAAAAACAAACAAAACTAATACCAGTAGAGCTAAGCTGGTTTCTTGAATGGTTTTCTTTTTGTCATCTTTGTGTTCTCTGCTTTGGGAAGCAGAGCGACGTCTGCCTTTTGCTGGCCGACCAGGAGACCGGGATCGAGAGCGAGATCTGCTGCTACTTCTTCTGGAAGGAGAACTGGAAGAAGACTGGCTCTTCCTGGGCTTGAATGATGACTGCGACTAAAAGATGGAAAGAAAACAAAATCTTATCTATGTCCCAAAGGATAATTTTAGAAACATAGGGTTTTTTTGTGCKGAGGACTCTGGCATAGTTCTACAGATCTGTCTCATATTTCCTTTACTGATGCTGTACAAAAGCTGTCAAGAAAGAGCAAATGCAGCATCCTCATTTTGCTGGCAGTTCCCAAGCAATCCTGTTCCAAGTCCAACTGCTGCTAACAATTCCTGTCAAAGCTATAGAAATCAGGCTGTGGATATAAGCTACCAAGCTGCTAAGCACACCACCCTCTCAATCCCCTGCAAAAGGAAAGGAACTGAGCGCTATCTCAAGCCCTCACAGACTGCTCTCACTTCCAGTAYTCAGCTTTATGAATGCACTTGACATAGCAAGGGGTCATCATCTGTGTGAGGCAACACAGAGCAAATCAACACTAAAAAACCCAAGTCAGCCTAATCAATTATATGTGAAAACTACTTTAATGAACAGTTTGCTCCAAAAACACTGCTTAATTTCTCTGTGAAATCTATAATGCTGATTTTCCCATGTAAAATTTCCACAATACAACTTTTATAACGCACAAATATTTCATGACAAAGAAAGGCATTTCCCAGCTTKCATCTGTTAACCTAGAAGCTGGAAGTAACAAGTCACAAAGTCCTGAAGCAGTGAAAATGTTGCCTACTTCAAGGCAGAAACATTTTGGTTCTGAAATAAAAGGTCAGTTACTGGGCATGCACACTGCCACCAAGAAGTGACAATACAGCTCACATAAAGACACACAAGCCAGCTTTAAACTTAGGCAGGTTTCAGAAGAGGCCACAGACAACAACAGTGAACACTCACACAGGTTTTCTTCCTTTTCCATTATTCATTTTCAACTGAAACTTCTACACAGTTTTAAAGGTCATTATTAGTAACACAAAATAAAATAATAAAGAAATGTGAAGAGGAAGGAATGTGCTTGTAAGACAAGAACCTTTCTCCAGAGTTTCTAACTGCCACAAATACAGCAAAATACCTCATGAAGTTTTTGAGGACTGAAAACAGTACAAGCTATTTCCACATGTTTTGTGTCTGAAGAGCACATGGTTGTAAGTTTACAGTTTTGCACTATTTATATTTACAGTGACACCTAACTGCATGTTCCCATTTGTTTTCCAACTTTCTTAAGAGMTGGAAAACCATCAGATTAATATCAGCCCACTGATTACTATCTTTATAAGGCACCCAAAACGATTTTTCAMGACAAATCATGCTACAGAGTTCCTGAATGATCAGACTTTGTGTTCCTCAAAAACATTACTTTTTTTCAACACAAATAAAACAATCATGATACTTGAAAGATGGGGTCATTCTGAACTTCTATTTGAGATGTTATATAAGAAGAAGCTTTTATTTAGCACCAATTCCTTGAAGACACAGTTAAAACAAACTTCTAAAATGACTACCTAGTCACAAGCTGTACCTYCAGCTACAGCATAAAATCAGTATAATCTTCCTTTAGAAGTACTGATAAATAAATACATGTGTACTCACCCTTAATTCACTTTCTTTCAATGCCAGTTCAGTGCCATCTTTGTACTTCACAGTATAAAGATGAGCAACATCATCATAACTGGTCACTTGTACTTCATAGTACAGGACACTTCCTGGCCAACGGCCCATCACCACCTCGCCATCAGCAAACTTCCGGCTTGGCATTTTCCAAAGAGAATCCCTAGAAAATAAATCAGTCACTCATAAAATGATAGCTAAACATTAGGTTCCATTTTCCCCTACTCTTTCTSTATCATTTAGGCTGGAAAGGGAAAACTTWAAACAACGCTGCACTTTATATAGGCTGWGTGATAAGAAAACAGCAATGATCTCTTTTACAAATCAATAGCAGACAGAAGAAATCGCCTTAAAATAGAGAGAAAATTGAAGCTGAATGCTCTGGAAAAAATGTTCAGATAGAATAGTACTGAAATATGATAYACAATCTTCATCACCAGACAAAGCACATATTTGACTAAAATTTTAATATAACACAGCTCATCTTATCTAGAGGGAAATACAAATTACATGGTATTTAAGTGTCCTCTAACACCTCTCTTCCTGTGGTTCTACAAAAATTACTGCAGTGATGATTTCTAAATATTAAATTTAAACATCCCAAATCACTTGAACATTTAAAGACATATTACACACTTTCTTCAATTTATTATGACAAACATTCAAAAGTTAGGAAACCTCAGAATTTAGCCTTTTCTCTGGGTTGAATGTTTTCTCTTTTCCAYCTATTTAGCACAAGGGGCATAATGCCTTTTTCCAGGGGTCCAYGGGAAAACAAAGCACAGCATCAGAACAATCACATAGTAACCTGAAAAACTGAATTCTATCCCTGTCTGCACCKTAAGGCTTTTACTTGATATTAGCAAAACACAGTGTGACTATTACCCTTGGTTCACCACACCAGATACTGGATAAAAACCACATTTACAAYTTAGAGAAAGCCATTTTCAAATGTAAAGTCCTGCAGAATTGTTTGCAAARTGCTTTGTATTATGTCACTGCCTTCTGAAAACAGRTGTCCAAAGCAGAATATACTTTTAACYTCAATGTATCAAGTGAGGCTACCTTAAAAGTCTAAGGCAAAATATACACTAACATATGCACTGACACCATCTGTACAATGAACACAGTAACTCAGAGTGGATGGCAGAGACAGGGACAAAACACAAACCACAAAACGTCGGTGTCAAAGCATTTTAACTTGTTTGCTTTATAAATAAGGTGTGAAGCCATACAAACTAAGGTGAAAACAACAATTTAACTAGATATTTAACCATTATACATTAACTAGTGTGCAGTGAAAAGATAAGAGACCATCGAACACTGGGAATGGGGCTCAATGAGTTTTTTCAATCAACATTCATTGTAGCATTCTCTGATGCTACAGCTGCTGTTAAATTTTACACCTGTGTAGCTCTCCAAGTCAAAAACAAMAMAAAAAAAAGACTCAACAGAATTCCCCCATATGCATTTTACCACTAATATTCCAAACTGCTTCAGAACAGAAACATCTGGCCATCTCCTTTACTGTATAATATTTGAAGGAGAGAAAAACATAAGCTTTATAATTTAGTTTCACACTCACCAGTTAAAAAATTATCAGAGTCCTAGTCTATGCTTCTATGCACATGCTATTCCATCTCTTCTGCCTTCTAACTAGTGTTTCTTGAACCAGTTTCTTGTCTTATTCCTTCTGAATTACCACTACTCCGACTTTCTTTTATCCCATCTTAACTCCTTCAAATTTACAGCCGTGTTTCTGACAACTTCCACATTTTCACCTCAAATTCTCCATTCTCACCTTACTCCCTGCCTTGGATTCYCTGTGGGTTTTCTGCCGTTTCTGCYCTTGTTCACCAAACCAGTTCCAGTTCCTCTTCATCACCTTTACCTAAATTTGATATTAATCTCAGTCTTTGTCTCCTCATGCAGTTTTCTCACCCAAAAGACAGCTCTGTAGGAGACCCACGCCTACTACTGCTCTTTCCCTGGCCTCTTGCAGTCAGAGCTTCTTCCTTCTCTTCCATAAATAGTCTAAACACCGGAGCTCCACCGAGTCACTCAGAGCTTTCACCAGATGTCATAGCCTGACTTCATTTCCCTTCTGCTGCTGTACTTCCGACACCACACCATCTGTTTCTTCTCTTGACCTGCAGCACCTCAGGCATCATCTGTAAACTGGGAGTCTGACCAGGACAAAGCTGGCAGATCCTATGACAAAGTTGTAGGAAACTGAATCTTTGAAGGGCAAATCCTTTTTAAAAAGGGAAACATTTTTTCATGAATTGTTACTAAGGGCATGTATACTGATTTTTACAATTTGTAATAACCACTTCAAAATTTAGATATCATTTCATAGAACAATAAAATGCAATTCACTGCCAGATTCCAAAACCCAGCAGTTTTGTATGCAAACATAAYGACAGCCCAAAGGAAAGGTAACTTGATGATTTAATTCTTGTGAAAGGCAGAAAGACCTTCCCCCTAYCTAACCTTGTTCTTAAAAGGAGCTGAAGTTGGTTTCAAAAAGTTGGAAAACGTGGCTGAAGAACCTGTACCTAAATCGATGTAATTCAGTCTGAGGCAGGTATCGCTGATACGAAATTCCAAAATAATAAATAAATAAACTTAAGCAAGTCGACATATYTTCCAATTCAAAAGTAATGAACAATCTTGGGAATGGGAAAACATGTATTTTTTAAATATTTTCTTTAAATATTAAAGCTTAATAATAAGACATTAAACAGTAAAACATTTTCCAAAGAGAATCCCTAGAAAATAAATCTGTCAGTCCGTATGACAGCTAAACATTAGGTTCCATTTCCCCCTACACTTTCTGTATCATTTAGGCTGGAAAGGGAAAACTTAAAACAACTCTCTACTTTATATAGTGTAAAGTCTGTGTGATAAGAAAGCAGCAATGATCTCAAATACTAAAAGATACTGAATATTAAAAGTATCTTCTTGCCCTATCAAAAATAACCACTTTGTTCTGTACCGCAGTGCCTCCTGTGAGGGTAAGGTCTGCAACCCTCATTCTTTATATCTCACTTCAAAAAGCTGCACCTTTTAAAGGCAGCCTTCATCTGTTCAGATAACAAACACAAYTACTGGCATCGAGAAAAGACAGGAAGTCTTTCAAAACAAATACAGTTTAGAGATTACATTTTTAATTTACTGCTCTTTCAAGCTCTACACACCCCTGATAATTTTCATGGTATCAGGTGGCATCAGCCCAATATTCCCACTAGCTCTGCACAAACTTCGGAATTCACAGGGCTTCAAAATATGAATCCAAAGATTATTTCATATGACAAATCTTATACTGTACAGACACCTGATTGCAAGTTTAGTCACTTACTCAGGAGATAAAATTTGTGTTTTCTAAACCGTTACTGCTTTTCTTTAGGAATCCAGAGATTAAAAAAATTAATCAAAAGGACTTTGCATCCTATACCAAGCCAAGCCAATTAATGCAAATCTCCCTGGAGCTTAAAAGTTGGCAAAGAATAGAAGTTTCTGCTGAGTCAAACACGAATGAAAAAATTTAAAAGAAACTTGGCTGAGAAACGTATTGCCCCATGCATGCAATTCTGGTCTTCTTAATGACTCTCTCATTAGATATGTGGAAAGATATTTCATTGTGAAGAAAGTGATGTATGTTAGCTTGTAGCCACGGGAGACCATACCCCATCAGCAGAAGTAAGGGTACAGTTTCAAGAATAAATAAAACTAAACAAGTTTTCCCTCTTAGAAGAGCAGGGCTCACACATACTCAGCGATTCCACTTAYTAATTCTAACATCTCATCACTGTTAGATAACGTTTTGGAAGTCAGAGGAGGGAGCCAGTTCAGTGCAAGAAATGCAGGAAAATAATGAAAACACTGACAGTCAAAGCTAACAATTCGCCGCAAGTTACCACTGAATTCACCAGAGACTGAGCTGTGCAAGACCTTTTCAGCATCACCATTACTCTCTCCACATCTCTAGCTCTTCACCTTCAGAACGGCGGAGGCACCCATCCCTGTCCAAACCAAATTAACTTCACCACTTRAAAACAAGCACAAGTAAGYCTCGAGGTAAAAATAACAACCCATCAACCTCGCGCTGGAAATCGMGGATCTTCCCTTTTGAGAGGCTTTCTACCGGAAAAATCGCGAGCGGAGGGCACAGGGCAGGAACTCGGACTGGCGGGCAGGGCCGGAGCGCGGCGGGGCGGTGTTGACAGGAAGGGCCCCACGTGCCGGAGGAGGCCCGGCCCCTCGGCCCCGCCCCGGTCGCGCTCGCGGTCCGGGCCTGGCGCGGGGCCTCCGCTACGGGGGAAGGGAGGGGCCGCACCGCCCCTCGGCGGCCTATTCCCGCTCGGAGCCCGGCGCGGCGGAGCCGAACAAAGCGGAGGCGCTCGGCCCCGCCACCTCCGGGGCCCCGAGCGAGGAATCCGCGCCGCTCGCCCGCCCGCCGAGAGCGAGGCCSCAGGGCGGCCGCAGCCATCGGTCGGAGCGCTCCCGCCGGAAAAGCTGCGAAGGGAAAGCTGGGGGAGGGGGCGGGGGAGGGGGGAGAGTGGGAGTATCCCGGCCCGCGCGCGCCGCCGTCGCCGTTACCTGCGCCCGCCCGCGCCGGGCCGGGCCGGAGGCGGTTCCGCGGAGCGGCGGGAGCGGGGCCCGAGCGCGCGCCGCTCTCCGCTGAAGGGAACAACCGCCCCGCCGAGCGACGGTTACGGCCGCGCGCACGGCCCCGCCCCCTCATCCCGCCCGCCAACCGCGCCCATTGGCCGGGACGCGCCGTTTGAATCGCGGGGTGGCCGCGCCCCATTGGCTGCCCCGGCGATGGCGCGGTCCGCCCTCCCYGCCCTGGGGCGCGCGCCCGGCCCCGCCCCGCCGCGGCGTGAGGGGAACGGGGGGGGAGGGGGCGCTCTGCTCCTCCGCCTCCCCTCACGGAGCCTGATGGGGAGAGGGGAGGGAGAAAGGGGCGGAAAGGTCGCTGTCGTGTAGATGGGGGCAGGCTCGGACCGCCTGCGCCACACAGGCCCCGCCGCCCGTGGTAAACAAAACCGAGGGTTTTGTTTACGGAGCATCCGCGGCGCCGAAGGCGGCGAGACCGCGAGTACTCCTACGCTGGCCGGACAACCTTCTGTGTTYCCTCCAGCTCTGCGCCTCCAGCACTCAAATGACAAAAGATGGTAAAAATRCCGAAAAACAACATCCCCTCTCGCTCAAAAAGAAAAAATGGGCAAAAAGCCGAGGTGGCGAGGCAGCAAGCGAACAACAGGCTGTGCTCCCTCCAACACTAAACAAAGCCAAAATGTAGTAAAAATGCGGTAGAAACGCACTGAAAACGCCCGATTTTCTCAAAGAAAAATACCGCCAAAAAAAGGAGGGGCGGCTTTTGAGGCGGTGAGACCACAAGAGCTTCTACACTGACAGAACAACAGGCTGTGCTCCCTCCAGCCCTGCACCTCGACAAAGCCAAAATGTGGTAAAAATACGGTAATAAAAGTGGTGTAAAATCATCCCCCCCCCCAAAAAAAAAAAAAAAAAATTCAAAGGGGGCTAAAATCAGCAGGGTGTGGTGTGGTTACCCCTGTGCTTTTGGGGCAGGTTTTCCATTAAGGCCATTAAAGTTCCTGGCAAAATTTTGAAATCAGGAAGGCTAAGCAATACTTGAGCAGGCAGAAGCGGAATGGGTTGTGAAAAAGTTAGCAAATTGTCCTTAATCTTGAGGTTTAATGTTCAAGTAAGTTCTTTCAGCGTTAGTATCTTGTAAGTAGTGAAATGCTTTAAGAGAGAAATACAGACGTTTTTGTGTTTGTGCAATCTTTATGAACCTCCCAAATTTTCTAAATTTGGCTAACAAGTGATACTCTGTCCTAATAAAGCATTCTAAATGAAGGAAAATTCCCTAAAGACAAGACCATCATTGTCTCATGGAGAAAACTGTCTGTGCCATGCAGACACAGCAAAAAATCTCACATAAAAGAACCCTGAAACAACAACAGCAACATCACCATTAAAAAAAAAGAACCAACAAAACCTCCCAAAAAATCAACAACAATAAAAATTRAATGAAAAACCACAGCCAAAAATTGACAGATGTAAACAGGCCCCATGGTAGCCATGAGCTCAACTTGTTTGAGATTTAATTGTTGTTGTTGGTTTGTYTATTTGTTTTGGAATTTAAGTTTCAGCTATAATGTTTAAGCTAGGAGTATGGCAATTTTTTTCCTCTAAGTGATCACAGGAGATGGGCCTTCCTGGGTGAATTTTTAAAATATAGCTATTTTACTATTTATTCTGCTTATTTTACCCTTGATTTTTTTTAATTTTTGCGAGGATTTTTTTTTTAATTGCATTTTGTATCTCCCCTGTTTTTGTACCTAAGAGACCCAGTTGTATTTTGTCATGCATTCAATGTATTTTTTACTACATGATGCAGTAAAAGGTGTCTAAAGGAGATTAAAAGTTACTCAGACCAGAGTAATGTGTAGGCATAGATTTTAATAAATGCAGTTAGGAAAAAATTGTTCTTTAGCTGTGTTAAAGCAATCAACTTTATTAGAGASATTTGATAATTTACTACACAAAAGAGTGCAAGTGAAGCTTGATTTCTGGCTTCTGATAATGAATATTTTGATTTCAGCTAAGATTTGTGCTTTATTTACTATTGCACAGTTTACAGCTATGATGTTGAGAACTGTTTTCAGCAGTTCAGTCTAAATTGCAGCAGCTATTGCTTAAAATGAGCCTGCTTCATTTTGCTGGCAGCAGAGGCCTACAATTAATGTTTAAATATGAAGGGTTTCAGTTTGAAGTCTTGTTTAGAGAATAAACTTGCCTTCAAATGAATGGTTTGGGTTTGGGATTGCTTACTGAACTTGGATTAGAAACCCCTTGGGCCACTAAGAATTGTTTATTACAATTCTTCTAGTGATAATTGGTATGGATTTGAGAGATYACTTCAGAAATACTTGTGGGACCATCACTGGACAGCTATTAAATGGGAMAAATGTGAAATGCAGTCAGCGCCAGCACCATCAAAATGATATTACCTGTGCATTGCTGCAAGTTAACTCTGAAATTGGCYAAGATCTACATAAAGCATTTCAATCCCACAACATAAAACTGAGAAAATAATTCTCTAGGCTTTCATTTTAATGACAATCCCAGAATCATCAAGGTTGGATGGGACCTTCAAGATCCTCTAGTCCAGTTGTCACCCCAGCACCACCATAATCATCCTGAGCCTTGAAAGGTTGCGAAAACCTAAAGCTGCCAACACAAGAAGGTTGAGGAACCTTATGATAAATTGCTTTAGCAGAGGCTACAGGGATGGGTGGGGTAATAAGCTTCTGTTTCCTCTCCTGATAGGCTTTTTCTTCAGTGGAAGAAAACACCCATAAGACTCATAGTAAGGTGGTGGTTTTAATAGTCTCTTAAACAACCCACGTATTCATATATATTCACATATATATATAAATGTATATGTATTTGTATGTGTATGTGTATATGTATATGTATGTGTGTATGTGTGTGTGTGTGTGTGTGTGTGTATATGCTTGCTCTTTCTTCTTCTCTCTAGCATTGTATTTGATCAAAGCATCCCAGCCTGTCCAGTGAAGATAATCCACTTTTTTTTGCAAGAGTGGAGGAAAATTCCTGGCTGGCAGCTGCGTTCCTGACATGCAACCGAGCACTTACCTGCTGCAGCCAAGTAGGTGATGAAGAACATATGCACTGTCTGTGTCACGCCACAAAGCAAAACCTGCAAGGAAAGGCAAACTGAATTCTGCATGTGGACAAAAAACATYTCCTCTCTGCTTCTCAAAATGATGTTGAAAAACCAATGACAATCCACTTCTGAAAGTTGTTGTGAGGGTGCTGAGGCACTTTGAGAATTGTTTTCGTTAGTGTATGCATTTTTTCAGTGATAGAATGGTTCTTAATAAAGGAGCAGGAGATTTGGGATTAACCTCTGAATGTTACCTAACTAAATCAATAAAGGTTTTGTTTGCACAGACCTCAATAAGGCCGGGATTCCACCCTTGACCATAGAAAAAGTTTCTTGTTTTATATTCCTTTATAATGTATTGAATTGGAACTTCAACCTACCTGTAAAGGCAGTCTGCTAACAAACAGTGCTACTCTGGGCAAATTAATTGAGCGCTTGCATTCTGGGAAGTTTTACACAATGTTTATCTTYAGAAACAGCTTTAAAAAAATACTCAAGGCTATCAGCCATGCTGGGCTCAGCAATAAGAAGAGGGACAGATACTCCAAACTGACTCCACTTCTCTAAACAGGAGAAGGAGGRAAAAAAAGCATGTTGGAACTTTGATCTCCACAACAGTGCAACAAGTTTCCTTTCTGTATTGTATGTGAATTTATAAATAAGACTCATTATTGACTAAGGGAAGTTGATGCAATTCTCCAAGAAATGGGTCTTGAGATAAGACTTTTAGCTACTGTGTCTTCTGCTGGGCTGCTTACCTTGCCATTTCTGCAGCACGGCTGTTAAATTACTCTAGCAGAAAGCCCTCARAACACTCATGAAGGCTTACAGAAAACATAGACTACAGGATTTCCAAGTATTTGTAAGATGRATATATTTCTATGGGCAAAGGTATGTGCTTAAAAGAGTTGTAAATGTCTAAACAGAAAGTGGCTTTAATTCTAGAGAAAKATAGAAAACTTTAAATTTTAAAGGGATTATTCTGAATACAGAGAAAAGCCACTTTCATSACCTAGGTACTCGCTGACTCACAAGCAGTTTCCCAGAAAGCTTTTGCTTTTAAACCTGTATCCTCAGTCTTCAGAAGGAGGTTACAGAGCAGAGTGACTTCTGCAGGGATCTCCACAGGTTCAGACGGACAGAACATACCTTCCCCCCATTCCTGGGTAACAGCCTGCTCTGCAAAAAGGGGGAAGCTTGGTCTCAGTCCCCACTTGTAGCACACTGACAGTGTTACATCCCTAAATCATGTAGGTGCTCTGGTATCTGAGGAAAAAGAAACAAATKAAACACGTGGCAAATGCAAAGCAGACAGAGCCCAAAGGCTTTGAAGTGTCAACAGAAACAAGTATGCATGTATATATGTGTGTGTGTGTGTAGATATAAACCACATAAACATATATGTATATGTATAAAGAATGAACAAAAACATCAATTTTCCAGCCTTATTTCTGCAACCAATGCATGGTTTTTATGCCCATGGCTGGCAGCGTGCACAAYTCGCTGCAGTAGATGAAGCTAAATTTAAGTTTTATTTATTTATTTGTTTGTTTGTAAAACAGATGGAAGAGGCTGCTGGTCTGGAGCGAACAAGCATCATATGGGACACMGCCAAGAAAGGATCAGCAGTTGAGGCTGCTGACTGGGCCAGTGGCAAATRTGGCCCTGCAACAAGGCACAATATTGCACCCACTTCCAGTTTTCTAAATTATGTTAAAAATTCACTGTAATGTGGGGGAATAYTTAAGGAAAATAACTAGGGTAAATTTGGACAAATATTTGTAACAAATATAACACTGAGATATGTAGAATAGATGATCCATTTCTTACCAGAGTACAGACACCAAAGATACAATTTTATTTAATATGGCTTTCATATTCTGTCTCTTGTATTTGGTGCTACTGTTATCCTCCCACCTCTCATCTTATTCTAGAAGAAAAAAAAAAAAGTAATTACTCCAAACATGCAGGCCTAAACTAGAAGTGATAAGTGAAGAAATCAGCTTGGTGCATCTAGCAAATGATGAGCTCACATATATTGGCTTTAGGAGTCAGTATGACTGCATATCTACTCTCAATAAAATTGACTTCTTCTCTCATTAAACCTGTTTAACTGGTCCTATTATTTTTTAACACACAGTAATTTAAATATTAATAAATTCTTTGAACATAAACAGTTGGACTTCTAATAACACATTAAGATATATGTACTTAATCTKTCCTCTGTGGTTTATGAAGATGGAGGGTTTAGACTGATTCAGATGTGGTATTTACTCTTTAGAAGAGACTTCTAAAAGCCAAACTGGCACACATGCACCAAGTTCAGCATTTCCAGAAGTATTAGTAATAAATATTAGAGCMGTGCTTCAATATATGTGTGATCCTAGGCATTGTTCATTCATTGCTTAACATTTTAAATCCTTGTTTCAAAAAATATCCACAAAAATTTAGTTTTGTTAGAAACAATTTCAGTAAATGAATCAAAATGCTTCAGGGCAGAATTTGCATGCACAAGCCTACACCTCCCTCATCTCCACAAATCTCTCTTACCTTCCTTCTCTACATTTTACAGTCTATGTGTACTCTCACCATGGCTTTATATTGGACCATTTGTAGCACAACAACAAACTTGTGTCCAGGTTCTTGGTTAAGCACTGAGCATCCAACAGCTGGAACAGAATTGCTGAAAGATACTGTCAATGTGAAAACTTTCAGTGAGACTACCTGGAGACAGATAAGCAGCAAAGGTAATTGCACACTTCAGAGTCTTCTCTTTGTCTCTCTCAACTGTTTCTCTCTGTTGTTCCCACTTACCAGGCAGGACAAGCTCAGCCCAAAACATGAATTATGGCAAGCAGAGCCTAATGGCAAACTTCTCATTTAATTAAAGGAGAAAGGATAAGTAGGATGATTCCTAACCTAAACTATATTAAGAACAGAATTCATAATAAATTTTGGCACTAGACAGACTGCTAGTTTTCAGACACTTCTATGCTTAATTTTAACTGCAGAAACATCCCTAGYGTTGCAATAGTTGTCTGTTCCTGCCATGAATACCTCTGTTTTTCAGTTTCAGAAACCTGTCACAGGCATTCCCAAGGATCAGTGTTCTGAAAAAAAAGATGACTTGGTTATTAAAAAAAAAAAAAAAAAGTATTTCTGTTAAGACGAATTCCCATACAATGTTTGTTTGCTCAGCACACAAAAGGAAACTGCGCTTTGTTCTCCAAGAAAGCTGGCGGGGCTGCAGGCAACGTTGCATTGACTCCAAGTCCCAGTAGGGTAATTCAGATGGCTCACAGGATATTTTTCCCAACCTGAGCAGAGCTGATCAGTCCCAGAGAGCTTTGATGAGGTTTTTAAGGCCAAAATGAGACCACTGTGCATGCACTGCATCTGGCACRTTCATGAGCAGTAGGAGGCAGGATGCTGGTTTAAGATTCAATATTGTTAAATACAAAAAGCAAAAGCTTGGGGACTTGATACTGAATTGCATGAAATTGTTTCCCCCTGGCAGGTRGGATGGTCACACTGTTAGAGCAAGCCCTCATTTTGCTGGTCAGAAATGCACCTCACCGATAACCTGAGGTGAGCACACTCCCCTGCACAAAAACAAAGACACTTCCTGCTCCTAAGTACTTTCATTTTTGCCAACAGGCAACATGACTCATTCTCTTTACTTTTAAACTGTGCTTTCCCTTCAAAATGGCTCTGGCTGACCTGGTCTGGATGGATCCCTCCCACCACAAGAGCCAGACCCATGGTGATGGCCAAGCCCACATGCTGGAACATCCACAGATCTTAACTGTGCACAACATTGCGCTGCGCTGGAGTTATTTACCCTTTCTCTCACTTGTTTCATGAAAAAAATCCACTGTTGTGTGGCTCAGCGGTTATTCCTGTAAAACATTGGTATTACTTGTGTTACACAGCCCTGATGAAGGCACATGGCAGGAGGGCTTCATGGTGCAAAGGCAGTTGGGCAAGCAGGGCTGAAAACCACACCGCAATCTAAAAGATACCCAGCTTGCTCGGTTACTTCTCTGTTCCCTTCCTCTCTGCTATATATAATGACATTTCTCTGAGCACATTTCCCCCAGTTACAACCTCTACCGACATTGCAGCAGTCTCTGGTGAAGCTGTGGTGGCTGCAAAGCKATTTCCTGGACTGGCTGAGTTCAGGCTCTGTGGAGGTGTAGCAACCACCTCATCTTTGCCTGCCACTTTGGCAGTGAGACACCGTGTGAGCTTCAATCTGCAGGAGGGAAAAAAAGACAAAATCCAGGTGGAATTCTGGAGTGGCTACTGATGGSCAAAAAAATGCCAGGCCTGCTTTTGCAGGCTGAAGCAGGCAAGGCTAAACAGAAATCAAGGGATCATCACTGCATCCTCAAGCCTTGCTTCAAAGCTGGGGTTTTTACAGCATTTTCAAGTTTGAATTAGAGACTTTTCTTTTTCCTGTGCAAAAAGAAGAGCATAAATCAGCATCAGTTGGCAGGAAAATATATTTTTCAGTAGTTCCTGTGGCTCACATAAGCTTGGAGAAGGGTAGAGTGGAAAAACACACAGAAATAGCAAGTTCAGACCACTAAAGCCAGTTTATGGACAGCTATTGATCCAGCATCACTCACAGTTCCCCCTTTCCTCTGCTGCCCTCACTTTAAAAAAGGTCTGTTTCATAAATGCACAGAATCTGTGGAGGCTTCTATTACTTCAAAGGAAAACCTGAGGGAAAGACCTTTCTCTATATGCTTTCTTGGCTACATATTTACATTTCAGTGAAGGAACTGTGTGCAGGTCACCCAAACTGCAAACTTTGCCAATGTCGCTGCTGTTCACTTGAAACCCAGTTTTGCTTTCAAGTTCAAAAYGAAATGGTTTTTCTCTTCCTGGACACAGTTGCCAAGCACTCYTTGAGCCTTCTGAGGTGCAGCACATTTCCTTTGCTGGGAGAGGGGGGATTTTCTCTTTTCAAAGCATCAAATCCCTCTGCAGATCTCAGTCTGTCCCTGGTTACTGTATGCAGCCTCTCAGAAAACAGAAAAAAAAAAGTCAAATACAACTTGTTTGGCCACTTGGTATTTATTCAGTTGGTTTGCTCATTAATTGTACTTGTCTGAGCCTTCCTTTCCTTGCAGAAGCATGGATAAGGAATTAAATACTTAACACCAGCACTTAAAATCAAAGGGAGCCCAGCTTCTGCTTTGTGTCCCTCCACACTCCCCAGGTGTCCATAAATCAGCACCAAAGATTTCCACYGACTTTTCTTTGCAAAATGAGAGCCCTGCTAATCTTTAGTGACTTATGCCTACTTACCCCCTTTCTTTTGCCTTATTTTTATTATCATGATAGAGCTGGTGCTTGTGCCATGCTGTTGTGTTTTGGCTTTGCCATAGCTTTTCATGGGCATTCAAACTGACAAGGTGTCACAACTCCCAGGGGTCTGGGAGAAACTGAGTCAAACACTGGAGAGAAATCATCTATAACTCATTGGTTAAAGCAAATAAGAGCTTACATGTTTGTAAACAGGCAAGAAACTGTTTATAAATACATAAGAAAACTGTAAGTGCAAAGTTATCTCATTATATGGGCTATATATTRCAAATAATCCACATTATGTAACTGCTATAGAATTCTTAACTATACAGTTATGCAGAATGTTGTAATTTATAATATAAAAACCCCATGCTCTATATAAATATGTAGCATAAACTCTTCAGAACTTATATAATAAAAAGTATATTTGATATAGCCAGCTATGAGCTTTCTCTGAAATTTCTGAAAGTGCTTTTTACTTAAAGTCTACTCAACCCAGTTAAAATCTAGTTTATAGTTGCAGCACATTCAGTGTGTAAGGAGTTTGCCTGTGAGTGTTTCCAGAAGCAATGTTTTTGAGCCTTATTGTTTCRCTCTTCAGACAGGAAAAGTATTGTATCCCTGGCATCCTGAGCAGCTGCTCCAAGGAGGGCAGTTCTGAGATACAGTCTTCAGCCATGCTGCCTGTCACAGCAATTTCTCCTAAGCTCCTGCAAATTACCCTGTTTGAGAAYATGGCACAGCGCAAATGTGAAACAAAACACAAAAAGAAGGGGGGTGGAAAAAGAAAGAAAAAAGGAGAAAGGAAAAAAAGAAAGAGAAAAGTAAGAAAACAGAAAAGAAAAAAAAAAGCGCTTCAAGCTTCTGATTTTAATTSTGATTTAATTTTGTTTATTTCATTACTTCTTTGCATGTCTCTTCCCAGCTCTCATTATCCCATCACAAAGTAGCCAAACTTGCTGAACATCTATGCTAGCAGCACAGGGGCAGAGCTGARCTTTGATGTGCTCTGGGTATGGGTAGCTTCATGTGGGGAGGAAAACAAACCCTCAACCATTCCTTCTCCATAAATTTCATGCTCAGGGTGTGAGTGCTGGCCTGTACGGCACAGCAGGGGCACAGGGAGGGAAGAAATGGTGCTGTGCCCTTCCCAGAGCAGCACTACTGCAGTGACACCACAGGCCTACAGGCTTTTTTCCAAAATAAAGTGTTGGGGAGGGGGCCTAGATTTGGCACCATCCATTTGGTGCCTGGGAGCCCCACAAGTCAGAAGATTTTTATTTTTTTTTGTAATGCGATCTGTTATCCCTCAATAGAAATAGCTTTTAGAGATGTTCTTAAAGAAACCAGAGACGCCAAGATCATGGTGGGCTGTCTCTGGGCTGTGCCTTGTGGWCTCAGGGGGTGGTTTTCTACAGGATGGTGCAGATGGGGGAAAATTGTACCATGCCTCACTGGTATAATTCCATGTTCTGTTGGAGTACATATTTCAACTGGTGTAGTTTGTGTGTGATTGTCCCTGAGCAGATCMCAACAGCCTCCTCGCCTGTCTGCTTTCTGTGCCTACACTGAGGGCCTGCCTTGGTGACTTGGTGACATTGGCTAGTGCAGGCTGGCAGCTTATTTTAGGGATGAACAGCCCACACAATGTTCACAGCGTGGAAGGAAGAGGCACACAAAAGTTATCCTGGTGTCTTTCCTCCCCTTCATTCGAAGTTGCACCTCTCAGCTGTCCCCTGCAGGACCAGGGTTCTTGCTAAACCAAGGGGAGCAGTCTGCAAGCCCAAACTGATGGCTGTGAACTGGGACTCTCTGGATTTAGGGGAGGATCCATCTTCCTGCTGCCTCAGCCAGCCCTGCCTCTCCTGCGCTTTCTGAGGCCCCTCGGAAAAGCCTTCATGGAGGCAGAAGAAAGAAGAACTCCTACACCACAATTTACTTGTCCTGGTATCTGGACAACCCCAGGAATAGTTCTGACCTTAAAAAAAAAAAAAAAAAAAAGGCTTTGTTTCACTAGCCTGACAAATTTTTTTTTCCAGGAAACAAAGTTTCCTCTACATTTTATCTATTGAAATTGTAGCAGCAAATTCATTCTGTAACAGCTTCAGTGGCTGTTCCTATTCTCTGTTCAAAGACCTTTCATGACTAAAGCTTGCAGGAGGATATTTATCACTGGATAAAACCACACAATTCAGTGGCCACGGAACCAAAATTGGGTGACTGCATGACATGATTTTTGAACCTGCATCTACCACCYTCCAATATATGTATTTCTTTTATCTCTTCTTTGAGGAAGCCACCTGAAAGCCACCTCAAGTRCAACTTGAGGCACAGAGACAGGGTAATGCTACTGGACAAACCTATTTTTCCACATTGTTCCTGAAAATTAGGATTTGTTGTGTTTATCTAACAAGCTGATGACTACAGCATGGTAGGAGTTGAGAAAGGTTGCCCTGTGCCAGTGTCATCGATATATTATTAACTAAAGGATACCTCTCAGAATTAAAATGGCCACACACAGTTTGCTCTTTTCAAACGCCCACCTGGGAGTGAGAGATGTGCTCCRAGTGGTTCTGTGTCCAACTCCAAAACTCTGCAATAGCCTTCAGGACTCACAAAGCAGCAGGTTGGCAAAGGGTGTGCCTGGATTCACTCCCCTCATTAAAAATCCATCTGCATCAGCAGCTCACATGTGTTCGCACGCAGCCAACCTGTAAAGATCAGGGCTGTGGGCAGGGTTTTGCATCGTTATCAGCCCTCTGTCAGAGGACCACACAGCACTGGGAGACTTCAAGGTGAATTACACTTTTCTCAGCACAGCCTGCATCCACAGCAACCTCACACAACAAACCAGAGAGGATCACACTCTCAGAGCACAAGAGACCATTTACCAGATCCTGTCTTGCATGTTGGAGCACGAATCACGAACATGTGGTTTCTGGCTTGACAGGCTGCAATTAGACCAGGGGAAAGCCAAGSAATCAGTGCAGGCTGTGACCTCTCACACTAGGTGTGTGTTAAACATATCACAATTATCATGCTAATTAGCTGTGAGGAAAACGCCTCYAAGGCGTCCAGCCTTGTCTTCTCCTGGGAAGAGGGAAAAGTACTTGCTAGACACAGGGTACCTCACAGTATTCAACTTCTTTTTTGTATTTTCAGTGGAAATACAAGCCACAGCTTTGTAGAAGTAGGACTGAACAAAAGGTTTCTGTTTTTTCATTTTCCTCTGAGTTTTCCTTATACTCACTAGCAGATAACTGGGGGCTCATCGGCTGAGAATGTCAGCACTTCCTTGCAAAGCAGTTTGACCTGGCTGCCACCAAGGCAGAGCCTGGAGTACATTCCTTATACTGGTTTCCTGATGCACCCCTGGGCTCAATTCCGAAGCCAGGAGCCTGCAGAGTGTGTGTGTGTGTGTGTGTGTGTGTGTGTGTGTGTGTGTCTGTGTGGTGTGTTTGGGAGCCAGGGGTTGTGCTGTCGTCCCCAGCACACAGCTGTGACCTCACCCTGGCCCATTTTAGATGTTGTTCTTGGGCTTATGCCCCGCTTCATCAAGTAAAACCCAGTCTGATTTACGAGGTGCTGGTCTTTGATGGGCTCTGCAGGAAAAATGCCAAGGCTGAGGCACTTCTCCTCCCTGCTCTTTCTCCCTCCCCACACTTTGTTTGTGGGAAATAACTTAAGCCTTCCATGATCTGTTCCTTCCCCACCTGCACTTGATGCTCCTTAGAGGCCTCCAAAAGCAAAGCCCGCATTTGCCGTGCCACAACGCTGGTGCGTTATTTACTATATTATACTTCTGCAACATGATTTTAGTAAACTGAAAAATGTTTCTCTACCATTTTACAACAGTAATTTCAGTCTGTGAAGGTAAAAGGTGTCAATTTTTATCTGTGATTTCAGCATCGTGAGGTTCACTTTTTGCAGACAGGTTAACTCGTATGTGAAGGTGCTGCACAGCACAGACAGGATTGGTTTTGTGCTTACTGGATTCATCAGCTTCCACATAGTGCAGAAATCTGGGAGGGCTGCTTTGGCTGGCAAACTGCAGGAACTAATTGGATACACTCTTTCATCAGTAAACAGCATCCAGCTCGGAGCAGCGTACTTTGGACAAGCAGATGAATTTTTATCTGGAGAGGGTCCATAAAAGCACCAACCTTGAGGACCCCGAGGGAGCAGATCTCAGCAGAAGCTGCGGGTGTCACACAAATCAAAAGATACAACATCAACACACGGAAACCTGCTCCTTTTGGAAGCCCAGGAGACTCTGAGGGAATCAGTTATTGTGAACTCAGTGCAAAACCCTCTGGCACCATCAATGCCCTCGCACAGTGATCCCACTGTGACCTACATTGCTCTTCCCAGCCGTGCTCCAGCTCCAATCGCGTTCTGCAGGGTGAGCACGCAGCCCTCGCCTCTCGCAGCACCAACACAGCATCATTAGTGGGTCTGGCAGCCCACAGAGCAATAATTGCAGGCATTATGAACAGCCACAGCGATGACAGGCTCTGAGGGCAGTGCCATAATCGAGAGAACATATAGATAAGAACAATAATAGCCTATGGGAGCTCGGAGGAAGATAACAAGAGGGTCATTGAAATATGCTTCAAGGAGTAGAAAGATCAGCTCAGATAGGAGGGAATCAAACTGGCATTTCTGTTAATCCMAGTAGAACCTCAGCTATAATCTCTACATTCAGGGTTAGCTCCAATTCAGACTACCAACAGATACCCTCACACACATACACACCCCAGTGCTTTAAGTATGGAATTGAGATAGATCACTTCAAGCCTCAGCTGTGCTAGGAATATTTTAAAATGTGAATTTATGTAAAGTTCTGAAAGTGTTCAGGAGTAAATTTTTCTATAGAAGATTTTTGTGTTTCTAGGTAAAAAATGTAGGAATAATTCTGCTTAAACCTTAGACCCGAGGGGCAGAATGATGATTTAAATTTTGATTATTGAAATTTATACTTTATAAGAGATTTTTAAAGCATTGATAGTCTTCAGAAAATTAGAAGTTTTAACAGACTGGAAGTTACACATGAAAAAGCASTAGCAGCCCTTTAACATTATGTCTGTGGCCTCATCAGCTGCACTTGGTAGCAACTTGTTCTTATTTTGATTTTGGGGTGAGATACAGCATTTTATGCTAAACCCCGAAGCCTGCCAGGATTTATTGTATCCCTTTTAGTGRGATACTTCTAGACAAACATGCAGCAGACCAGGATCAGTTCTAGAAGTAGCTGCGGTAGAAAAAAGGAACMGAGGATAGTTCCTGTCATCTCTGGGTGCAGGTTCGCCCTACAGTYGAAACATTTCCCCCCCGGTGCTTCTCCAGGCTGCGGGAATTCAGAGCCTCTTCCCCACCCCCCCGGAGTAGCAAGGAGGACTTTACTACCGAAAAGCCCAAGAGACGGTGAAACTGCGATTCACCAGGTTCAGCGAGAATTCACAGAAAGGCGGGCTAAAGTTTGCAGAGGAGCCAGCACGGAGCGCTCGGGAGGAAATGAATCCTCCGGGGTGCGCTGAGCGCACGCCCACGCCCGGCACCTGSGGAGAGGCTTAGCAGCGGCTTTTCCAGCTTCATTCGGCCCGTGCTGGCCCCAGGACAGGCTGGTGGCACCTGAGAGGTGTGGGGAAAGCAGCCTGTGGTTTTGCTTGGGTTTTTATTGGATTATTTCGGTGCTGGAGCCGGTGACAGCGCCGTGCCGGTGCCCCCGATGGTTTCCTGCGCGCTGCCACAGCTCGCTGCTTTCGCTCTGTTCGTGCTCGCCCAGCGGCGAGCGAGTTCTCAAAACAAAAGGAAGTTTCAGTAATCTGGCGGGAATCAACCTCCCAGATGGCACGGCAAGAGTTTTTGAAGAGGAATRTATTGGATTATTTAGGTCAGCGTTAAGCTGCTTTATGCCTTTTGTTATTCTGTTCCCAAACCGATCYTATTGTAGTATTTCTGAAGTGTAGTATACTGTATCAGAGCATGAGTCCYATTGAGTTGCCTTGATAAAAACCTCAGGTACAAACAGCTATTAAAACAGTCAGAGTTATGCTGGGTTTATGCTGTTGCAGCTCTGAAACATTAACACCGAAAACAATTCAGTTTGCAGTGCACAATAGGTTTCACAAAGGTCCAGCAATGCTTTGCTGTGTCATTTCTCTCGTTTCCTGCTGTAGGGATGAGTTACACGTATGAATGGGTCTTGAAACTCCACAAAAAAGGTAAATGGTATCGTTATGATGCCTTTGATTTACCAATTTTATGTTTAGTTGCAAAATTATTATGCAGTACAGCAGAAGGCCCATCTAGCTAATTKTGTGTTTCACCATATAATTATAAAACATAGGTAGTTATCTACTATAGAATCTGAAATACTGAGCCCAAAGAATATCTCTGCAGGTCTACTGTGCCAAGGTAAAATTTTCCCAGGGGAAAAACATGTATTTCAGATGATTGTCTTTTTTTTTTTTTTTTTTTTTTTTTTTTTTTTTTTTTTTTTTTTAAATTACTTATTTACTCATATAATACTTATTTCCTACTTAAAATATATTAATGCCATTTTAGATAAAATATGCAGCTTGAAACCAAACATATAATTTGGGTCTTCAAAGACAGCAGTACCAGACAGTGCTGCTTTGAATTAAACAATTAAATGAGCTAAAAGGACTTCTAAGCTCCTTTTACAATTGTTTCTCACTTACCAGTGATTTTGCATATAAAGAGTTGTGTTAACTGAATGCATCAAATGCACCTTTTTACATCACCAGGAGAACAGTGCGTCCCTCCTGTTTTAAAAGCAGATGCTGTGTTCTTTCATATGTGACATTCAGATGACTCCCTRTCTCTTCTGCTGGGGAGCCTTGGGGGAGAATAAAGCAGAGTTTTTCTTGTTTAGTTTAAATCACCGAATGCCTTGGTAGTAACTTCTTTCAGCATTTAAAACGTCTGTCCCAAGTGGTGAAGGACAATTCCCCAAACTTGCACGTGTTTGACGGGTTTTCACAGCAATCTCAATTCGAGTGTGATTTGCATGACATCCRTTCTCTCTTCCACACATTCACATCAAGGACTCAGAATGACCTCAGAGAGGCTGCACACGTCTGGATAAACGCCAGGGAAATGCTCACACAGCTGGAAACGTGCTCGGGACTCTTCAGTCCCTCCTGTTGCCTGCATTGCTCATTTCCTGGGACATATTTCTTGCTTGGACAGTATCCCRGTGAAAAACATTGTAATTACCCAGCCTGACTGGGGAAACACATCCACATGGTTCAGCCATTTTTCATCTGTGACAGACATCAAAGAAAAGTGACTTCAGCCGGGCTGAGATGTTCCAGGGCTGACATTGATTCAAAGTAAGTAAGAATCAATGGGTTTATGTCATGATACTTAAAGCAAAGAATCGAACTTGCAAAGTGGATTGCAGGGAAATTGCAGCTGGAACAAACCCAGTCTCATCTGACCTTCATCTCTAAACAAGGTCAGCTGTAAGATCAGGCACACTCACTCAGAGCTTTAAATGTCCTTGATATGGCATTTTAAATAGGTCARCAGAACATCCCTCAGTGCCTGTGCTAACACCAGCAGTCCCACCCAGCATCACATCGCTGCAAACGCTGCAGTTGTTAACCTTGCCAGCAGATGCCACTGCAGTAAATTTGTTATAAAACATATAAAACAATCAAGATTAAGACCTTTTGTTACTTGGTATGTCACAGTACTTACCCAGCAGCTTCCCAGATTTGCTTGAATTGGAAGCTGATGATTGGAAAAAACTCCCAAGTCCTGCATCACTGTGCCCCCTCTCAGGGGACTGAGTTTTCTTGGGTTTGGTGCAGAAAGCACAGCGTGGCACAGAGTGAAGGTACAGCAGAAAGGCTGGGAATGACAGATGCTGGACACTGCATTTAACACAGCCTGGCAGGGGCCAGATGGACAATGAGAGGKGTGACAGAAACCTCGAGAAACAGCCACCCTGGGAGCATCCTGCCTGCAGTTTGCACTGCCTGAATCCTCGGAGATCTGCTGGTGCTCAGGCAGATTGAAATATCACAGAACCATGGAATAAGCTGTGCTGGATGGGATCCATCAGGATCRTCCAGCTCCTGGCCCTGACAGGACATCCCAAGATGTATCTCAGCTCTTTCCATAAGGAAGGGACTAGGAAAGGGCTTGGCTTTTACTTTGGGGGTATTTTTGTTTCTTTATAAAGTTTCACTGTGAACTGTTGGCTCCCAATACAAGAAACCCGGCCAGGCACACACATGGAAATCCAGCAATCAGCACCAGCAGCCACATCTGGGGAAGATCAGGCTCCACCTCCACTGGAGCATTTTCCTGATCAGGCTCTCAGTCTCTGATCATCCCTACACTGCTTGGAGTGGGGAAGGGCAGCGCTGCTGCCAGCAAACTCTCCAGACAGTGCATGTCTGTCCCCAAAGCGGGAGAGCGGTGGAAGAACCCATCTGCTTTTCTTGGCCTGTGTTAGCAGGAGACAGAACTCAGCGATAGGAGCAGCCCAGCTGCAGGAACGCTCCTGCCTGTGCCAGCTCAGCAGCCTGAGAAGCTTTGATAAGGCTCAGAACGCTGTGCTGGGGGGTGGCAGTGGTGGCCTGTGACTTATCCAGGCTCGCTCCAGCAGCCAGGCTGGAATCACCACGCCCCAGCTCCCCCAGTGCAGCAGCTTTGGCTTTGTTTGTAAATGGAACTCGGGGTTACAGAGATGACCTAAAGGGGTGGGGGGAGATGGGACACGGTGGGTCATGGGCTGCAATGAAGGTTGGATGGCATGGAGGGGGAGCTGCAAATTGCAGAACAATAATAAAGGTGTCACTGCTTCTGGGGGCAGCTGTGGTGGGCACAGGAAGGAGGAAAACACACCTCAAATGGCTTTACTTAAAAGGGGAATAGGAACGAGGGGGAACCTTAAACAAGGTGGTGTCCACACAGTTACTGGAAATCCTATGAGATGAGGGAGCCCTTCAGCCTCTGAAAGAGATGGAGAGGGACACAGGAGAGAAGCACTCTCCTCCAAGAAGAAAARGGAATTCTCTCCTAGGTTATTGCATTTCTTACAAGGTAATTTCTCCACAGGTGTATCCCCACAGGAGTCCATTCCTTGTTTAACAAGCCTCTTTTCCCTCATAATCTCCCCGATCTCAAGTTACACGATGGAAACCTTCTTACAATAGCACCCAGAACACCAGTCACACAGCAATCAGGGAGCTGGAACAAATTCCTTGGAAGAAAGAGCCAAAATTCTCTCCTTGAGCAAAGAAGGCCCCCTATTGTCCCAGAGAGATGAAGCCTTCATCCTCTGCAGATGCTGTTTCTCTCCAGTGCTGCTGCCTCGGGTGGGCAGTTCAGAGCTGGAGACCTGACCAAGATGGGAAAACTGGGACAGTGCTAATCCCTSCTGGAGCTGTAGGTTTCCTTTAGGGCCACCAGCACAGCCCTTGGCAGTCACAGCTCACCACCTTTCCCTGTTCCCTGGATGATTTCTTGCAGTCACACACAGGAAAAGAGGCTGTCTCCCTTTCCTCAGCACCACTCCTGAGTTACCCCCCATCTCCCTGTGGACAGAGCAGTTTTTTGGGTAGATGCAGATCTGTTCTCAGCAAGGTGTGACCCCCTAACACCCAACACGATGTAGCAGCACCGACATTCAGCTGAACAAACATTTCCAGGCTCCTGGCAGCAACAACTCCCACTTCACCAAGTCCCCCAAGCATTTTTGCCCTACCARCCTCAAACAGGCCAGGGGATGGTAYCACTTGTACATCTCTACTSKGAGCTCRTGGGCAGGGTTTGTAGCTCACCACGAGACCATTTTCTGCTAACTTTGATTAACTGTCTGTTTGTGGCACACAAATGTGTTGCCTCATGGCAGGAAATAAGTCAAACCACAGAAACATTTCCTTTTCTTTCTTTTTCTCTTGAAATTGTAGCAGCAGGGGTCAGCCCCTTAGAAATGTAACAGTGTCACTGCCGGGTTTGTGTTCAAAGGTAAAATACATATTTTTTACTGGGTGATTATTTGAAGGATTGTTATTTTTGCCTTTCAGAAAATTCTACCTGAGCATAGCACCAAGGGCTGAGATCAAGAGCCAYTCAGTCACTGGAGTAGAACAAAAAACAATAGAGGAATCATTTTAAAAAATCCCTCAGAAGAATGAATGCACTGGAACAAAACCATCATTCATGTGCACCAACTGCACATTTGACAGAACTGAAGCAGAAAATGCAGATTTCTGCTCCTTTTCCCCAACAATTATTGGTATTTGATGGTGCCCTACCATCACCACTTGACATTTTAACAGCTCCTTTTGTCTCACCAAATGATGTCTGTGCACRCTCAATGCAAATTTTGGGCCATGGGCAAAGCAGACTAAACACACAGAGTACATCTGGCTGTCCACAAACACAAAGTTCTCTCATTTGCATCTTTTTTGCACTTGAAAAAAGTGAAAACTGTTAATTGTGGCTTAAATAAGAGTTAAAATTTATGGATGAAAAGCATATCGAGAATTGCTTTGCCAGACTAAGAAAACAGCAGATGCTGATGCAATGAGTGGAAACACCACAAGCTTCTTGTGATATCCTCYATATAGTTTGCTACAAATTTTTAACCTGAGTATGAAAAATTCCATTTTAAAARGAGTTCTCAGGCAAGCAAAGCTTTGGCTTTGAATGAGAACAAAAGGATCAGATCCTCTAATGAAAATCTCTCTATTGCCACAATAGATGCATYTTCCATGCATTTTCTTTGGACAAATGTAACAGAAAGGTGAGTATGGATGGGTCATGCAGGGAAATGCCACTCATTTCTGGAACCTATGAAAAGCACACCATAAGACAGTGAGGCTGGGAAGCTGCAGTGATGTTAATCTTTTCTTGTAAGAAAAAAAAAATTCCCTATCCCTGTCTTGGTCCAGCTCTATCAGTGATCCTTTTGTCTCTGCATCCCACACAGACTGCAGTCCCATCAATCCTATTATACTCTGAGACCTTGGAAAGATCTTTGATCAATTTTTACATTTTAAACAGAATCTCAAAGTTTGGGAATAGGGGCCATCTGCAGGARCACCTTCTCCTAATGGGCCCATTGGATTTTTCCTGAAGCTGGTAGAGTTCAAACCCACAAACTCACACATTACAATTTTTACCTTGGTTCCCACAGACCTTGTTTTTCTTGYTCACTGGCTCCAGCTATTTTACACCTTTCCCATGACACAGCACAATATTGGGCATTGTATCTGGAGGGGAACCACCCTGCCATTTGCTCCTGCTGCTGCCTTTGCAGAGGGATTTCCCAGCAATGATTTCCCTCTCAGTACACAATCATCTGAACAACACTCCAGACTGAGCGTCCTTCAGGAGCATTTCATAGCATTTTATTTTTAAATTGTATTCTTGATTCTGAGTTACTTGGGCATTTGTACTGCTGTGTCCTGAGGTTTGCCAGGTTTTTTTCCTGCTTGTTTAAAGGCAAGAAGCCATCATGCCAAACAGCACAGCCCACATCCCCCTCCTCCCTGCCCTCCACAGCTCCAGACTGTTCCGCCATCCATTCGAGCATCGCTTGGTTTGGGTGACAACTGAAGAGATCCTGCTGTGGTAGGAATGGAATGAACACACCACTAACACAGGATTGTTAATAAAACCCCAGTGAATTTGCAGTGAGAAGCAGCTCTTGTGGAACCTCAATTTAATTACTGATTACTTATAACCAATAACCGAAGTCACCCTAGCCAAGTGTCATGGTTTAACCCAGCTGTCAACTCGCTACCACACAGCTGCTCACTCATCCCTCCCTCGGTGGGATCAGGAGAATCAGAAAAAAAATGTAGAAAACTCCACAAACTCATGGGTTGAGCTAAGAACAGTTTAATAATTGATACTACTATCAATTGATAATGGAGAGATACATGAATCCCAAGATGAACAAGAGATGCACAACAGAGCTCAGCCTCTGGCATGAGCTGAGGACAACCTTCCCAACAGGCAAGGGAGAGGATGCTGAGGAAGAAGATTTAGGAAGCCTGGAGGAAGAACATGAATCCAAATCCATGTACCTACCTTTAAAGATTAATTTAAGCCTAAAAAGACCATGAACAGTCTGAACAGTCACCCCTGCCTCATCTGAAGATGTTTTAAGATTAAAATCACCTGGTGGGAATTGTTCTCCAGATTTGGAAGGAAACAGTTCCATTCACAGTTCAGGGATGCTTCAACTGCACCAATGGATATTTTTGAGAGGAAAAACGGAAATTAGCTGGCACGTGAAATCTATATGCAGTTCACAAAATATAAAGAGACAATTTCTAAGTCCCTGTTTGCAATACAGAATCTCAGTCTGGCTGTGATGCATCTGTGCAGCACTTCAGCAAAGTTTTCCTCTAAGAGCTTAAGCTTTGGCAATGACATTAAAAAACCCCTCTGAGATAACTTTGTAATTGGAGCATTTTCCTTTCTATGCCTTCAAAAGCAGATAAGCAGCCATTTCTGAAATTCTAGTGAGGAACCTCTCCATGAAAAGGGGTTTCCCTCACCTGTAGCAAATTTAGCTCTACTAAAACTCAGTAGCAGAGTTCCAAATTCCCTCCATGCTTGCATTGCCTGCATCCCCCTGCAATGCCAGCTCCAAACTGCAGCAGCTGGAGGTGCCATCCAGCTCCTGGCTCAAAAAGGAGACCTTACTTGTCAATAATTGTTGTTTATTCATCCAGTATCTCTACCTCAGCTGCTCCAGCTATTCAGCAAATCACCAGTAAAAAAAGAAAAAAAAAAGTGCTATTTCTTGTAATTCAAGTTATATTTTATTGCTTAACATGTTTTTCATAGAGGTATAAAAAATGCTGGGCACTATTTCTAGATTGTAATGACTACAAGACACTTACATCTGTTGGCTGGAAATGTTTCAGACTAAAAAAAAAAAACAAACTAGTATTGATTTCTTTGATGCTGAGAGCACTCAGGGCTTGGAGATGTGCAGTTTTTGTTCATGATAGCTGAGAGCACACAGGGAAACCTTCGTGATTTGGGTGCAGGCAAACAAAACACAAAATATTTTGCCTTTAGAGTAACATAGAAGGTAAATTTGCTCTTATTATTGACTTATTTGCACTAAAGGTTGCAGGCTGACACTGAGAAAGAGCAATGATTTCATGGCAATGAAGCTGTCCTTCAGCAGATACATAAAATGTAATTATTACACAATGAAAAAGCCCTGATTTCCTGGCTGTGCTCAGGGCTTCAGGGCCGGGCTGTGCTGGATCCTGCACAGGGCTCAGACCTCAAGCCCTTGCCAGGCTCTGCCTTCAGACCTGAACTCCTTTCTCTTTATCTTAGTCCAATATTTAAATAGCATGATTATGGCTATGTATGTCACCTCCAATGAAAAAACAAAACCGTAAGAGTGAAAAATAACACAGCAAGAAATTGCAGTATTTTTGAAGTGCTCATTCCCCTTCCCTTCTTTGCCTCTGGCTTTCCTCACACACAAAGCTTGGAAACATACAAAACTCAGATGCTCCAATCAACATTGTTTTAACCATGCTTAATGTGCCACCATCTTTAAAACCTTTTGAAACTCTTATTTTTTTCATTTTCATGGAAGGAATTCCCGTTTTTGGCTGTCAGAGTCCCTCTCCTCCCAAGTCCTCCTCCCTACCACTGCTGTGGACTTGTGACTTCCCTACCTACTTTCCCTGAAAGTGCACTACTTCATTTCCATCCCTAAGTCAACCAATCAGTTGCAGAACTGCAGAACTGCAGTCACATTTTCAGCTTGCAAGTTATTTTGTAAAAATCCTCAAAGAGTGCTCCTCTGCCACATCTTGGACAAGGACACCGATTTTCACTGCACGTTTTTTATTAATATTATGAACCCAGATTGACTTGAATATATCTCTTGTCATGTCAATTCCCAGTCTTAGGTGACCATTTCCACGGTTTTTAAATAAAATTTTAACTCCATTCAGGCCCTCATACAGGCTGACCTAAAGACACGCTCTTCTGAATGTGTAAATGCATGTTTTGACAGTATTGATTTAATATATCACTTCTCTCTCCATTCAGACTCCCAGGTGGCATGTAAAAGAATCCTTATTTTCCAAAATCATCCCCTAAGACAAACAAATTAGGTGATCTTTAGCCTGTTCTTCTCTCTCTACTGTAGAATGAGAGTAGGATATAAAAAATTTCTCACCTCTGAGAATCCAAACACTCTGGCTGCATTTTTATCATCGCTCACTCTGACCACAGGAAAAGATCTTTCACTTACCCCATAAACTCCTTGAGCCAGCTCCTTTGGGACTGGACTTGGGCCCCTCTGTGCTTCCCACACTGCAGTGTCAGCCTGTGGGACTGAGAGCCAAGCAGAGCTTTCCTCATTAGTGGAGCAAAGATTACTGAAAATTTTTCATGCTCACATTTGAGGCAAAATTGGCTTGGCACTGGTACAGAGAAAGATCTCAGCCTAAAAGGCATGTAAAATTCTGTTTCTCAACCACAGGGCAGTGACAGACACCCCCAGATCCAGAGTCTGGAAGAATTTATGAGTGTTTTTGCAGCCTCCTTGTCCTCAGGGGGCTCTTGGGGCTGGTTCTGCAGCATCACAGGACTTACCAAGCTATGTAGGGTCAAGTGGGTTTCACAATGCAGTACTGGGGGAAAAATGTGAAATAGCAGAAAACTGACCTTCAACACAAAGGTAATTTTTTTTTTTAAACTTCCTAGCCCTACAATGATGGGCAAGCTGACTTGAGTGCCCAGAGAGCCATCTCTCCTGACTATCTCAATTTGTGGATTCCATCAGCATCCAGTGTGGGTTTAAAAGCTGTTTGTTTCCAAGCCTCCTACAGGCCCGTTCATTCCAGCAGTATCCTACCCTGCAGGGAGCCTGAACACTTCCAGAACACCTTACACTTTGTCGCACCAACTTCCTCACTACAGGTTTTTTGTTTGTTTTTTTTTTGCCTCTGCCTGTGTCAGCAGGACAATTCCCAGATCCTCTAGAAGGAAAGCAGCTCAGCACACTTACAGCACATTAGCACAGACAAATTTATTGCTGAGTTGAAGCTGTTTAGGGAATAGCTGGGGATTTCAGTGGTTCCAGCTGGTTGGTGATCAGATGTTACATTTGAGATGGCAAACATCAGGATGGAAGATCCCTTCCAACTCCACTGTGCTGGAGCAGCTGAGGGACAGACCTGCAGTCACAAAGTGAAAATGTCACACAGGTAACAGCTCCGAAACAGGCTGAGAAAAGGGAGGAGAAGGTGGTGCCCATCACTGAAAATCAATGAAGGCAAAATTGTGAATCTCAGAGAAAAT